>NC_050575.1:421370768-421514632 GCF_011100635.1 Trichosurus vulpecula | reverse complement strand
CAAAAGAAGGAGGGAGACAATTTTCCAGCTTAAGATACCTTAGAAGGGTATCAGGAAAGGTCTGTCTCACTAACCTAATGCAGACAGTGTCTGGGCAAGGCAGTAGGAGGCTCTTAGCTACAGCACAGATCAACAACTGAGGCCCCTTGGTCCTGCTTCATCAGGCCAGTGGCATAGCAGGCCATCTGTGAGGCCTGCAACCCCAATGCAGAAGGCAAGTTGCCAGTCACAGAACCCAGGCAACAACAGGTATGACTAGCCCAGGCCACCGCAGCACAGGAAATAGCCACCAGCACCTGAATCCTCAGTGCATAAAGCCAGTGATGGGGCTCCTGGCCCCCCAGCACAAGAAGCTTGAAACAGTGTGCATTCAGTGCCCCAGGAACAGAACTCAACTTTAAAAGCCATCGAATAGGCAAAAAATGAACAAGAAACAAAAAATAGCCTTGACCATAGAAAGCCACCATGGTGATAAGGAAGATCAAAACAAAATTCAGAAAAGGACAACATTGTTAAAATGTCTACATGCAAAACCTAAAAGGGGAATATGAATTGATCAGAAGTTCAAAAAGTCTTCTTGGAAGAGCTAAAAAAGGATTTTAAAAGTCGAATAAGAGAAGTAGAAGAAAAAATTGGAAAAGAAATGAGGTATGCAAGAGAAAGTCAACAGCTTGGAAAAGGAAGGACAAAATTTGACTGAAGAAAATAATTCTTTAAAAAATTCAATTGACCAAATGGAAAAAATCCCCTGAAGAAAACAACTTCTTAAAAAGTAGAATTGGTCAAATGGAAAATAAGGTACAAAAGCTAACTGAAGAAAATAATTCCTTAAAAATTAGAATTGGCTAAATGGATGCTAATGGCTCTATGAGATACCAAGAATCAGAGAAACAAAATCAAAAGAGTAAAAAAAGAAGAAAATGTAAAATACGTCATTGGAAAAAATCACTTGCAGAACAGATCCAGGAGAGTCAATTTAAGAATAAATGGACTATCCAAAGACCATGATCAAAAAAAAAGCCTGGACATCATCTTTCAAGAAATTATCAAGAAAAACTACCCTGATATCCTGGAATCAGAGGATAAAATAATCACTAAAAGAATCCACTGATCACCTTCTATAAAAGATCCCAAAATGAAAACTCCCAGGAATATTGTAGCCAAATTCCAGAATTATCAGGGCAAGGAGAAAATACTGCAAGCAACCAGAAAGAAACAATTCAAATATCAAGGAACCACAGTCAGGATCACATGGGACTTAGTAGCTTCTGCATTAAAGGATCAGAGGGCTTGGAATATAATATTCTGGAAGCAAAGGAGCTTGAATTCCAATAAATGAACAGAGGTGAAACACACCTAGAACTGGGGCTCAGGGCAAAAGCATTAGTGGAAGAGATACCACTAACCCTCAGTGGTGGCCATAGGACCTTAAGGGGGCCAATGGAGCAAGCTGCCACTGGGATAGGGAACCAAGAGTATACTCCTGTGGAAAGAACGCTTCATTTAATTGTTTGAAAAATGTATTAACTGTACTATTATTAAATGCAACTTTGTGTGATTAGAGCTTGCTTGCACACAGAATGTCCCCTGACCTCAGTAACTCTCAAGAATGCTTGAGATAACTACAAGGAGTTTGAGGATCAATGAGGTCTAGAATCTATCCAAAATTGTCTTGTCTTGCATTACCACATCCAGGGCTACTTTGGTCTACCCAAACTTATATTTTTGGTTTGGGGGTTTGGCTTTGTGTTTTGGTTTCATCCAATTTTTTTTACATCTATTCATATCCATCTCAATCCACCTGATTTTAAGTTGCTCTCTTGGTGAAATTGCTTACCTGAAGTACATGTGATTTGTGTATGATTCGTGAATACCTTTGTCAAAATCCTGTGTAATAGAAATCTTCCATAACCTGGGGGAGATGGAGCCACACCTCCTTCCCACCTGGCTCTCCTCTACCAAAAGATTAGATAGTTCTCTTTCTAAAACTATTTCAGATTTAGGGTTTTCTTCTTGCAAAGAATAATCCCTGCACCAGGAATGAATAGCCAGGTGGAACTTGGAGGACAAAAATGAGGAGAAGACATCAGTGTAAAGTTTTTGTTTTCTTTTGTTTTCAGTACCTACATTTTTTGAGAGAGACTGGGGAAAATTTCACAAAAGCTGGAATGTAATTTGAACATGAGTGGGATAATTTTTTGGAAGAATTTGTTTGGGCAGAAGACTACAGGGTGAGGTGACAACACTCAGTTCTTACAACTTTGATTCAAGCAGATTCAGATACTTAGCAACTGAGTGTCTCTATAGCAGTTCTATGAAAGGAAGGAGTTGGAGCAGCTAAGCCTCAGTGACCAGCCTGCCTGCACCTGAGGAGAGGCTAGTGAAGTGGGAGTAGGGAACTGAGTGCTTTTCAGATATTAATAATTTTCTGAATCTTCAGCCTCCACCATACTGATTATTGGAGTGAATTCTGTCACACATCTCCTCATCCTGAAATAGGCAGTGACCCAGGGATGAAGGATGGATATGTAGTATGCAAAAAAGCTTAGGAAAGTGTCCCCATTTTGTGGTGAAATGTTGAGGTGAGTGTTCCCAATATTGCATAGGAGATTTTCATTGGCCCCACAAGTGGTGACCCAGTATGCTGGCTGCTGGGGGATATCTGAAGAAAAAAAAAAAGATAGTTTGTCCACAGCACTCAGAACACGAAAAGATTTTACTCATTTGGCCCCAATCCTGAAAAATTGATCTGTGAGATGCTGTGTGTGTGTGTGTGTGTGTGTGTGTGTGTGTGTACATGTGTGCGTGCATCCTCTAATATAAAAAAGAGATAGGAATATCAACTTTCTTAACCCCAGTAGGTGGTTATTTCCAAAAGGATATTTTCAATGCAAATTCAGCCCAACATAAGATTACATAATAGCACTTTCTTCAAACTACAGGAAGTTGGGCCCTAAGGAAGATACAGAGCCAGTCATAAACACACAGAAGCTTAAATAATTTGTAGACACTGAACCACAACTACAATTACAGAATCACACCTTCAACCTGGAAGTTGCTGGGTTTTTATTGCCTTTATGATTTAGCATTGTCCCAGACATTCACTCTGGCTTATTTTTTTTACTGATGAAATAAAGAGAAAGGAATTGTGGTAGACTAGGTAAAACACTGGACCTGAAGTCAACTTCAAACACCTAACAATTGTATTACTCTAGGCATGTCCCTTGACTCCCTCTGGCCCTCAGTTCCCTCATCTATTAAAGAAAAGAGTGGCAGTAGATTGGTGAAGTTGACAAGTAAAAGAAAATGTCAAATGTGGGAGGGGCTTCAGGGAAAAAGGCAAGTGTAAGTGTATTCATTACTGGGGAAGAGGTTCTGACCGGCCTTGCAGTTGATGGTGACCCTCTCTCCCAGAGCAACAAACAGGGAAGCTGGAGACTGGGTCAGAACAACTTCCCCCTGTGAACCTGAAATTAGTCAAGAGGTATTTGAGATTATAAAACAAATACTGTTTGTTCTCCTTTCCCAAACTCTCCCTTCAATCTCTGATTATAAAAATTGATTAATTCTCCCCAAAGGAGATTTTTTATAACTCTGATTATCATCTCTCAAAGACTTTTCTCATTGAGACGGTGAATGCTCAGATTGCAAAGGGCCTCTCCCAGCCTCCTTCTCCTTCCTCACCTGGGGGCCATAGGAGCAGGAGACAAATGAACTGACCTAGGGACTCCATCTCCACAGTGAGCTCTGTCCAGTGCTGATCTCTTCCTCAGCAGAAAGAATCACCCATTGATAAAGATTTTCAGCAGCAGGGAGGAGTTTGGGGAAAAAAGTGAATGCAAAACACCTGGATAATGGAGGCAGTCCTATCATCTCCACATCTCTGAACATATTCAACAGTTCATACTGTCAGAAATCAGACATACTTGCTGCCTTTAAACAGTGAGTCTCCCTTAGCTGGCCAAATGAAACAATTACTACATGAGCAGGGCTACTTTTCCTTTGGGATACTACTTTTCTTCAACCAGCCCCTTCCATTCTTTTACTCAGGAAGTCTCCCTTCAATCTTTGACCCCAAGACACAGATTATAGCATCTTGCCATAAGTTCTTTTATTGAAAAAAAAACATTTCAAAGCTATTCACTGGTAAGGTAACCTTCTGAGAATTCATTCAATCTTTCTGAAACTCAGTTTCCTAATCTGTAAAATGGAAAGAAAAATAATGTGCAACTTACATAAGATTAATTTGTTTACTATTAAGAGCAATTAAAATGCAAGGGATCTTCCATAACATTTATTACTCTCATTTTTCTCATATTGTTCCAATGAGTTCAGATAGAAATGGTCCTGAGGCACATCATTATCCCACTGCTAATAACTGAATGTTCTGAAGATAGTTACTTTTTCTAATTTAATTGAAGAATTAAAATGTAAACTCATCCTCTGGCCTATAGACATTGACAACTGGCAGCAATAATAATGGATAATATTTATACAGCACTTGCAAATTTGTAAAACTGATTGATATGTTAACTTATTTGAACCTCACAATCCACCTGTTATTATCATCATTTTACAAATGAAGAAACTGAGGCTGAAAAGAGTAAATGACTTACTATTGGTTACAGAGTTAATGGATTACTGAAGCAAGTTTTAAACTTGGGTATTCTTTCTCCAACTCCAAAACTCTACCCACTGCTCTACCAACAACACTAGGAGAATATAGAATGGTGGCAATTATATATACCTCTGGACATTCTCACATGCTGTTGATTTCTTCTATTTAGTCTCTGTGCTTGTGTAGCTTGCAGATCATGAATTTGTGGTGTGATGGCCCCTAATAAAGTGTTGTTTCTACATTTTTATGCATAGATGTTATGTCTAGTGTTTGTGGGATGTAGTTTGGTTAGTGATGATGCTCTTCTAGGGTGAGAGATGAAGAATATTTTGAGATCTATATTTATAGGAAGGGCATTTATTATTAGTTTGTCCATAATGGATACCAAGATTCTAGGGTATAATTCTAGCTTAGTTAGAACTGAGTCGATAGGTGCTAAATGTTTACAGACTGCGGTGATTTCTTGCATGGTTGCTAAGATTCCTTGGCATGACCCTTATTGACCACTAGGTCCAGACTCCTTCTGTACAACTGTTATTATGATTATTCGTTTCAGATTCTCTGATATTCAGTAAGTGACTTAGATTAAATAGCCTCTGGCTCTATTCTACCTCTAAACCTATATTCCTTTAATTCTCATGGAAATAATGACCTAGATCCCAGAATTTAGCTTAACCTTCAAGTACTCCCCTTGTCCTCTCATCCAGATGGGATAGCAGAAGAAAACTGGAGTTGGAAAATTGAGAAAACTCTAGACTCGTTTGGTAGGAATCTGATCAGACAATCAAGGGACATTTCTTAAGTACTCACTATGTGGCAAGTGATGTGCTGACTTCTGAAGGATAGAAAGAAAGACCATACCAGTCTTGAACATCAAGGATCATGTATTTTGATGGAGGGGAAATGTGTAAATAATTAGATATAAAAATATGTATAGAGAGTAGGGCTAAGGGAGAGAGAAGGAAAAAAAACATTCATACACCTCCAAGCACTTTGCTAGGTACATTTTACAAATATTTTCTCATTTGATCCTCACAACAACTCTGTGAGGTAGCTATTATTACTATTATTCCCATTGTACAGTTAAGGGAACAGAGGTAAACAAGGGTCAAGTGACTTACCCAGGGGTAACCCAGCTAATAAGTATCTGAAGACAGGTTTGAACCCATGAAGATGAGTCTTCGTGACTCCAGAACAGGCACTCTATCCACTGTGCCACCTAGCTAGCTACTACCTATACATTAGATCAATGTCTATAAAATGGTATTGCCCACTCTGAGTAATTATAAACTCTATTAGGGTGGGAAAGATATCTGGGAGGTTTGCCAAACTGACTTGCACATAGGAAGTATTAAGTTGATAAATTAACAATTATGGAATTGTTAACTTGCCAGTAAGGTCAGGGATTGGCCAATAAGTCCAGTCCTTATCAACCTATGCATAGAGCATCAATATGCTCTGATGATGCACTCCCTCATGGGAATGTGGTCAGACAGCCTGTTTCAGGAAGAGTGTTGATAATTTATAATGGAAGTACTTTGGAGAGACTTTGGACCATGGGCCCATCAAGGCCAACATATGCCTTTGAAATAAGTTTTGGTTCTTTGACTGCCTTCATGTTTGTTTGTTTTCTCAAATTGGATGAAGGAATTAGAGGTTATGACCTTGGGAACTTTGAAAAGCCAAGAGAAAGACAGTGGGCAGTCCAGGCATCTTAGCCTTCAAGATTCAAGTTCATACCAGGCTTTGGAGCCTCCCAAAGATGAATGTCCTAAGAAGGAAGCAACGACCTTCAGGACCTAGCCCAGCAGTAGCTAAAGAGGAAGATGCATCCAGAGTCAATGACAAATGGGAGCAAGAACTTGGTGGGTGCAATGCTATGTGGAAACTACCTGAACTCTGAGACCACTCACCACAGAGCCCAAGATGGCATAGAGGATAGCATGACCTCCTGGTGTTGGAGAGAAATGCTTGATCTTTTGCGACTGAAATATCTTTAAAATAAATATCCCATTGTAAACACAAATTGATGTTAATTGGTGGTATGGTACTAGAGCGTTGTCACTGGCAATTATCAGAAGTGAAATGCACCTAGAATTGTGGCACAGGGCAAAAGTAGTGGAGGAAGATATACCTCTAACCCTCAGTCATTGTCATAGGCCTTTGGGGGGGGGTGAGGCCAAAGGAGCAAGTTGCTTCTGTGATAGGGAAACAAGGGCATACTCCTGTGGAAATAATGCTTCATTAAGTTGTTTGGAGAACTTATTAATTATTGTTGAAATGCAACTTTATGTGATTAGAGCTTGCTTACACAGAGGATGTCCCCTGACCTCAGTAACTCTCAAGAATGCTTGAGGTAACTACAAGGAATTTGAGGATCAATGAGGTCTAGAATTTATCCAAAATTGTCTTGTCTTGGGTTACCACACCCATGGTTTTGTTGGGTCCACACAAGCTTATATTTTTGGTTTGGGGGTTTGTCTTTGTGTTTTAGGCTTTGTATTTTGGTTTGACCTCAATTTTTTTACGTCTATTCATATCCATCTCAATCTACTTGATTTTAAGTTGACCTCTTGGTGAAATTGCTTTTCTGAAGTAAATGTGATTTGTGTATGATTCATGAATACCTTCATCAAAATCGTATACTATGTAAACCTTCTGGAACCTGGGGGAGATGGAGCCACACCTCCTTTCCACCTGGCTCTCCTCTGCCAAAAGATGAGATAATTTTCTTTGTAAAACTATTTCAGATTTGGGGGTCGGAACTTGCAAGCAACACTCCCTGCACCAGGAATGAATAGCCAGGTGGAACTTGGGGGACAGAAATGGGAAGACAACAGTGTAAGGATTTTGTTTTGTGTCCTGTCATGTTGTCTTCAGTACTTACTTTTTTTGAGAAGTTCACAGAAGCTGAGATATAATTTGGATATAGGTGGGGTAATTCTTTCACAAGTATTTGTTGGGGCAGTGGGATATGGGTGAGTTGACAACATGACATTCTTACAACTTTGATTTAAGCAGATTCAGAGACACAGCAACTGAGTGTCTCCATAGCAGTTTTGTGAAAGAGGAAGGAGTTGGTCTTGTTAAGCCTCAGTGACCAGCCTGCCTGTACCTGAGGGAGGGATGGAGCAGTAGGGGTAAGGAACTGAGTGCTTTTCAGATATTAATAATTTTCTGAATCTTCAGCCTCCACCCTACTGATTGTAGGAGTGAACCTACTCTTCCTGAAATAGGCAGGGACCCAGGGATGATGGACTGAGGTGTAGTAAACACGAAACTTAAGAACTTGTCCACATGTTATAGCTGAATATGGAGGTGAGTGTTCAAATCATTGTGTAGGACACTTTCACTGGTCCCACAAGTGGTCACCCAGCACAGTGGCTGGTGGGAGAGACCAGAAGAAAAAGACATAGTTCATTCTCAGCACTCAGAACATGAAAAAGTTTAACCATTTGGCCCCAATCCTGAAGAATAAATATGTGTTTTTATGCTCAAGGAGGCTGTGTGTGTGTGTGTGTGTGTGTGTGTGTGCGCGCGCATGCACGTGTGCATCCCCTAATATAACAAGAGAGAGGAATATCAATTTGCTCAACCCCATTAGGTAATTATTTCCAAAAGGATATGTCCACTGCAAATTCAGTCCAAGATAAGATTACAGAATAGCACTTTCTTCAAACTATAGCAAGTTGGACCCTAAGGATGACGCAGAGCAAGTTTAAAACACATAGAAATTAAGAAAATTTTGTAGACATTGAACCTCACCTACAACTGCAGAATCACACCCTCAACCTGGAAGCTGCTGGGTTTATATTCCCTGTATTTAACACTATCACTGATATTCACTCTGACTTAATTTTTTCACATATGAAACAGAGAAAAAGGAAGTGTGGCAGACTAGGTAAAGCACTGGACCTGAAGTCCCAGGAAGACCTGGGTCCCAACTTGACTTCAAACATCTAACAATTGTGTGACTCTAGGCATGTCCCCTGATCCCTCTGGCGCTCAATTTCCTCATCTATTAAAGAAAAGAGTGGAATCAGATTAGTGAAGTTGACAAATTTTAAAAAATGAGATATGTGGGAGGGGCTGCAGGGAAAAAGGCAAATTCATGCTCTGTTGTTCTCACATTTTTGGAAAGCATTTGGGAATTTTGCCCCAAAAGTTATTAAATTCTGCATACTCTTTGAAGCAAATATTGTTCCTGGGCCTATACATGCAAAAGACAAAAGAAAGAGAAAAAGGCCCATATATACAAATATGTTCAGAGGAGACAATTTCGTGGTGGCAACAAACAAAATATTGAGGAAGTACCCCATAAATCAGAGAGTGGCTAGACAAATTGTCATACATGAATGCAGTGGTAGTATTCCATCTGAATTACAAGAAGTCACATCACCGGCACAGTTTCAGAGAAACCTGGGAAAAATTTGAGAACATATTTGGCAGTTCTTCCCCGTGTGTCCCCTGTAAGAAATCAGTCACACTTGCAGCCTTCAAATAGTGTCTCCCTCAGGTGGTCAAAAGACACAATCACTAAGTGAGCAGGGCTGCTTTTCCCCAGGACACTGCCTTCCTTACACCAATCCCTTGGATGCTTTCCCTCAAAAACTCTCCCTTCCCTCTATGAACCCCCAGACATATGCTATACCATCTCACCTCACATTATTTTGTCTAACCCACCCATTTCAAAGGCATAGACTAGTAATGCAACCTTCTGTTAATTCACTTCATCTTACTGAAACTCAGTTCCCTAATCTATAAAATGGAAATAAAAATAATGTACAACTTACATAAAATAATTTCTGGACAAGACTACTTTGTAAACTCTTAAGAGCTATTAAAATATGAGTGATCCTACTTGGCATTTATTACTCTTATTTTTTTTTCATTTTGTTCTAACGAGTTCAGATAAAAATAGTCCTGGGTCAAGTCATTATCCCACTGTTAATTCTTTCTATTTGATACTCTGAATCAGGGGGAAATTTACTTTTTCTAGTTGAATTAAAGTATTAAGTATTAAATTGAAGTATTGAGATATAAACTCACCCTCTGGCCTACTGACACTGACATCTGGCAATAATAACAGTAGCTAATATTTATATAGCCCTTTTAAGTTTGCAAAAGTGATTGGTGTATTAGCCATTAGCTTATTTGATGCTCACAATCCACCTGTTATTGTCCTCATTTTACAAATGAAAAAACTGAGGCTGAAAAAGGGTAAGTGACTTGCCATGGTCACACAGCTACTGGATGACTGAAGCAATGGTTGAACTTGGGACCTCTTGTCTCCAACTCCAAAACTTTATCCACTGCCCCAGCAACAGCATAGGAGAGTATAGAATGGCAGGAAGTATATATACCTCTGGATATTCCCACTTGCTTTTGATTTTTCATATTAGGTCTCTGTGGTTTTATTCCATGTAACTTTCAGATCATGAGTCCATGGTGTGATGGTCTCTATTAAAGTGTTGTTCTTACATTTTTATCCATAGATGTTATGTCTAGCTGATTGTGGGACATAGTTTGATTAGTAATGATGCTCTCTTTATGTGGCAATGAGTAGGGGGAGAGGTCAAGGATATTTTGAGATCTATTTTTGTAGTAAGGGTATTCGTCATTTGTTTGTCCATGGAGGATATCAAGATTCTAGCACATAATTGTACCTACCTAGCCTGGTCAGATCTTGGGCAATAGGTGCTAAATGTTTACAGGCTATAGAGATTTCTTGCACTGTTTCTAAGATTTTCTGCATGATCTTCATTAACCACTAGGACCACGCTCCATCCATGTATCTCTTATGATTATTAGCTTTGAATTCTGTGGGCTTCAATAAAAATGGCTCATATTAAATGACATCTGGCTCCATTCTACCTCTAAACCTATATTCCTTTAATCCTCATGGAAATGATGACCTAGATCCAAGGATTTAGCTTAACTTCAGAGTACTTCCCTTGTCCTCTAACATAGATGGGATAGTAGAAGAAAACTGGATTTGCAAAGCTGAGAAAACCCCAGAGCTGTTTGGTTGGTATCTGGTCAGACAGTCAACTGACATTTCTCAAGTACTCACTATGTAGCGAGTAATGTGCCAAGTGCTATGGATAGAAAGAAAGACCATAGCAGTCCTTGACATCAAGGATCTTGTATTCAAAAAGAGGAAAAATATGAAATTAGTTAGATATAAAACAGATATATGCAGAATAGTCCTGAGGGAGAGAGAAGGAAATAAACATCCATATAGTTTCAAACACTCTGCAAAGCACTTTTTACAAACATCATCTTGTTTGATCTTCACAGCAACCCTGTGAGGTAGCTGCTATTAGTATTCTCATTTTACAGTTAAGGAAACTGAGGCAAAAAAGGGTCAAGTGACTACACCAAGCTAGTAAGTGTCTGATTTTGAAATCAGATCTTCCAAATGTCAGGCACAGTATTCTATACACAATGCCACTAGTTTCCTAAAAAGAATAGAGTTAGGGTTCTCAGGGGGAAGGTTATCTTTCCCATGGATAATGACCAGCAGGAATCTAAGCTTCAGAGAATAAAATCAAGAGGCATAAGGAATGCTCACCATGAGCTTAGGTGAAAATTTTATTTTTTTTAATTTTTTTATTCATTTTAAACAATTATAAAATGAGAACAGAAAATCAAATAACATTTACATGTAGAAAGGAGAACATGAGAGAATTCAATATAAACCAATAAATTTCCACTTCAAGAAAACCTACATAAAAAATCACACATTATTATCAAAGCTATTCAGCTTTTCTGTGTGCTTCCTTCTGGGTTTCCTCTTGTTCTCTCCTGTGCACTTGTTTGTTTTTGCTGCTTCATCCTCACCAAGGCTACAAAGAAATACTATATATCTATCCATCTATCTATCTATCTATCCATCTATAAGGACATCCCTGCAGGCCTATGACTCCTCACCTTTCATATATTTCTGGGATGAGACAGTGGAAAACAGGGAAGATATAATCCTTGCTTCCTCCTTGCTCAGGACAACTACAGTAACCTCATCTAATGACTGACAAAACTCGTTGTCCCAGTTGTGAGACTACTTGGATTTTCTCAGGGCCCTCGGCCCAGACCCTACTTGAATTCGAATCTTTTCCAAAGTATAAATAGCCTCCAGTGTTTTACCTTAAGTATTTGTTTCCCAATGATTTGTTTTAATTTGCTTTTATCATGTAATTAATTAATGATAGTTTCCATTTTTATCCCTATGATTTTTTTAGCATATTTCTCATATCCAGTAAATTGTTGGGCTTTGTCTTATAATATGTTTTGCAAATCTCTTCATTTTAATGGTACAGTTTATTCCATTAACATTCGTGGCTATGATTGTTCGATCTATTTTTCCTTCAATCTAATCTTGTTACTATACATTATTTTAAAAAATCTCCACAACGATGTATACCCTTTCCCATCTGCCAAGACACATGGATATGTTTTCTGAATGCTTTTCTATTGACCCAGAGCCATTTAGTCAGTTCTGAGATGACAAAGAAGCCTTCTTCTTCTTCTCCTTTTTTTTACCAAGTTACAGCCTCATGTTGGGTCCAGCTATTAAGCAAACAGCCATTAAAATGGAAGGAATATTCATTGTCTTTCTTGACACCAGGGAAAAGAAGGAGTCATCCTCCCCATGTCAATTTTCATGCAGCCTAAGTTCTGGCTCAGGAGCCAATTAAATAATTTTTGGAACAGATAGTGTATAAACTGGAATATACTTGCTTCAACTCTGACAACAGTAACAGAAGAAGATCAACTCCAAAACATGTGCCCAGAAACTAGCTCACCAACCTCTATGTGGGTTAGTACCAGGGATTCTAAGAAGGTAGCAAACGGGCCATTGCAGGAGACAGTGGATTGGCCCAAACAAACCAACAAATATTTAGGTCCAGACTGCAGCTTCCTGAGTCTGCCAGTCAAACTCAATCCTCCTCCATTGTAGCACACAGATGTTAGTTCTGGTCTTGCTGTGATCACTTGAACACAAATTAATTACTGTATAATTGCCACTTTCCTTTTCCTGATTCTCTCAGCTGCTAATGCCTCCCTCTTCCACCCTGCCCCATATCCTGCTGTAATAATTTTTTATCTCATTTCCAAATACCTCTATTTCACAGAAACAAAGTGTTCCTACCCTAAGGACTGGCTCTGTGATGGTATGTAGGACAAACTGATTGTGAGAACATTCAGGGACTATTTCTGATAGTGAAGGCCCAGCCTGTTTCCCATACTTGGATGACGGAGCCAGAAAGACAAGAAGCTGAAATAGGGACTGAAATCACTCACTCCATGCCCAGCATGGTTCTTCAGCTTCATCTATGGAATCTTTGTTGTCTCCTTTAGCTGAGCTGGACACCCTGAGGGCTTTTTCCCTGTACAGGGCTTTCCTTGCATCTGTAGTACTTTGTCTTCCAAAACTCTCTCGGATCCTGGGAGTTTGCTGCGGGACTCAGACAGAGCCAGGCATCCTATCATTCTTCTTGCCTGGGGAATGAATGGCCTGACTTGACTCCAGCAAGTGCATGTCCACGATGCTCTGGGGCTTCCTCCAGGCCTTTTACCTGAGCTCCCCATGGTCCTCCTTCCATTTCTCCTGGGAAGTGATGGTTTCATTGCTCGTTCAGCTCGATGCTTTGAGGGGCTCTTCCCTGTAGTCTGCTTTCCCAGCATTTTTAGTAGTTTGTCCATTGTGGTGACACTGTCGTCCTCGCTGGCCCGCATGCCCTTGGGCTGATCCACCCCCCTCAAGGGAGAAAGGAGAGGGGGAAGGCGCAAGGCTGCCAGTGTTCTTTCCAAGTCCTCTTCTTCCAAATGCTCTAGGATCTTGGAAGTTGGGGGGGGTGGTCTCTGACAAGAACAGCCATCTTCTCACTCCAAGGAAGAATCCACCCCAAATGTTCACATGGACTATTTGTGCCTGACCTGTGGTAGAGCGTTCTGAGCTTCTATTAGTCTAATCAGCCACAATCATACACCCAGTAACTTGACTCTAAGATAGTGGTGTCATTTTGGTCCTTTTCAAGAAGGAAGGACCACAGCCAACACCACCTTATAATATAGCTTAAGATCCCTGTCAGTCTGAGCTGTAGCAAGCAGCTGTGCAAGCAGCAATGAATTCCCCAGCTTTTGGTCCTCTCTCACCAGCTTTCTCCCTCCTGCTACAGCACCTTCCCCTCTCTGTAACCATGACAGAACAGGCCAGTTCCTTCACCAAGGACTACCTGGCTGGTGGTATTGCCACTGCCATCTCCAAGATTGCGGTGGCCCCCATCAAAAGAGTTAAGCTATTATTGCAGGTGCAGCATGCAAGTAAACAAATTGCTGCAGATAAGCAGTACAAAGGCATAGTGGATTGTATAGTCCGAATTCCAAAGGAACAAGGGGTGCTTTCTTTCTGGTGGGGTAACTTAGCAAATATCATCAGATATTTCCCCACCCAGGCCCTTAACTTTGCCTTTAAAGATAAGTATAAACAGGTGTTTTGGGAGGAGTGGACAAGCACACACAGTTTTGGAGGTATTTTGCTGGCAATCTTGCCTCTGGTGGTGCAGCTGAAACCACTTCTCTCTCCTTTGTCTACCCCTTGGATTTTGCGATAACCTGCTTGGCAGCTGATGTTGGGAAATCTGGCATTGAGAGAGAATTCAAAGGCCTGGGAGACTGCCTTGTGAAAATCACCAAGTCTGATGGAATTCGTGGCTTGTATCAAGGTTTCAATGTCTCAGTGCAGGGTGTCATTATCTATAGAGCAACTTACTTTGGAATCTATGATACAGCAAAAGGTATGCTCCCAGACTAGAAGAACACTCATATTGTGATAAGGTGGATGATTGCACAATCAGTGACTGCTGTACCAAGTGTGGTCTCCTATCCTTTTGATACAGAAAGGCGGCGAATGATGATCCAGTCTGGGCACAAAGGAGCCAATATCATGTACACTGGGATAACTGACTGCTGGAAGAAGATTGCTAAAGATAAGGGTGGCAAAGCTTTCTTCAAGGGTGCCTGGTCCAATGTTCTTAGAGGCATGGGTGGAGCTTTTGTGCTTGTTCTGTATGATGAATTGAAGAAAGTCATCTAAGTGCATCCTAACTAAAAAAGGAACCAGTGAATATAGACCACATAGAATACTTAACCATACTTAGCGTTTTGGACCATTGACCTTCAAGAAATTCCTGTTGTCTTTTTATCCAGGCCAGATCATGTTTGTAGGGGAACCAGGAAAAGCTCTTAGAGAAAGGGACTCATTTATTGTGATCCATTATTCACAGAGTGGAACTGATGATGATTCCATATATCAATTCTATTGGTTTTTGGGAAAATAACAGTTACTGTGGATCCAAGGAGGCAGATCAACTTAGACCATCTAGTTTAAATGCTCTTTTGTAAGACCATAAATTTGTGTTTAAGTATTTATTTAAAAAAAAAATCATATCTCCCATTTGTACTTAAGCACTATACATACTATTTTGCACAGCTGACTATTTGGCAGTTATGATGATCTGTGTTGGGCATTCTGCCGTAAAACAACAAATACACAGAAGACTCTAAAATATATAGCTTAAGATCTGATACTGTTGTATCTCCTTACTTTACATCTTTTTTCCCTGATTTCTTTAAAGTTTCTGATCTTTTGTTCTTCCAATGAACTTTGTTATTATTTTTTTCTAGCTCATAATGATTTGTTTTAGTAATTTAATTGGGATGACATTGAATACATAGATTAGTTAGGTGAAATTGTCATTTTTAAAAAGTTACATTGGCTTTACCTACTCATAAACCATAAATATTACTTCAGTTATTTAGAGCTGACTTTATTTGTATAAAAAGTACTTTATGTTTATGTTCATATTGATCCTGTGTCTGTTTTGACAGGTATACACTCAGGAATTTTATACTTTCTAGTTATGTTAAATGGTCTACAACAATACTGAATAATTTTATGGACAATTTCAAATGGTCTAAAATAATATTGAATAATTTTATTGATGCATAGTGTAACTTCTCTATTTTTCTCTTTTGATTAAATCAATTTTGACTTTAACTTTGTCTGAGAACATGATTACTACTTCTACTCTTTTTAACATAATAAATTCTACTCCTGTCCTTTATTTTATCTTTCTGTGTATCTCTCATTTTTATAATGTTTCCTGAAAGTAACCTATTACTGAGTTCAAATTTTTAATCCAATTTTAATTTTAATCAAATTTATCCGTTTTATGGGTAAATTCATTCTTTTCACTTTCTGAGCTACAATTACTTGTTGTGTATTTTCCTCCTCCCTCTTTTTCCTCTCTATCCTTCTCACCCTATTTAGGCTATCCCTCCTCACTCCTCTGCTTTACTTCTATGTGCTACTTTGCCCTCCCAAGAGTACCTGCCTTATCCTCTCCCCATACCCCATCCCCTTGCCCTCTTATTTCATTCTGAATTTAGATGACTTTTATTCCCTTCTTGATATATATGTTGTTCCCTCTTTATCCCATTCATGAAAAGTGTAAGGTTCCAGCACTACCCACTCTTCCTCCCACTAACTTCTTCTGTATCAACTTTTCCTCCATTAGTATGAAATAATTACTCCTTTTTATCTCTCCCTATTCAATTTTTTTAAGAATCTCCCTATCATACTCAGCTCGGCCCAAACTTTCCTTTTTGCCCACTTAATAGTATTTTATTTTTCCATTTACATATAAAGATAATTTTTAGCATTCACTTTGATAAGACTTTGAGTTTCAAATTTTTTCCCTTTTTCCCTCCCCTCCCCCTGCCCCAAGACAGTAAGCAATCTGATATAGGTTACATATATACAATCATATTAAACATATTTTCACATTATTCGTGTTATGAAAGAAGAATCAGAACAAAAGGGAAAAACCATGAGAAAGAAAAAAACCAAAAAAAATGAAAATACTATGCTTTGATCTGCATTTAGACCCCATAGCACTTTTTATGAATGTGGATAGCATTTTCCTTCATGAGTCTTTTTGGAATTGTCTTAGATCATTGCATTGCTGAGAAGAGCTAAGTCTAGCATAGTTGATCATCACACTTTTTTTTTACTGTGTACAGTGTCCTCTTGGTTTTGCTCACTTCACTCAGCATCAGTTCATATAAGCCTTTCCAGGTTTTTTCTGAAATCTGCCTGCTCATCATGTCTTAATTCACAGCAGCATTCCATTACATTCACATACCACAACTTGTTTAGCCATTCACCAGTCAATGAACAGCCCCTCAATTTCCCATTCTTTGCCTCCACAAAAAGAGCTGCTATAAATATTTTTGTATTTGTGGGCCCTTCTCCATTTTTGATGATCTCTTTGGGATATAGACCTATGAGGGATATTTACTAGATCAAAGTGTATACACAGGTTTATAGCTCTTTGGGCATAGTTCAAAACTGCTCTCGAGAATTGTTGAATCAGTTCACACAACTCCACCAACAACACATTAGTGTTCCAATTTCCTACCCCTTCTCCAACATTTATCATTTTGCTTTTCTGTTAGTTCAGCCAATATCATAGGGGTGAGGTGGTACCTCAGTGTTGTTTTGATTTGCATGTCTCTAATCAATAGTGATTTAGAGCATTTTTCATATAACTATCAAGAGCTTTAATTTTTTCATCTGAAAACTGCCTATTCATGTCCTTTGACAATTTATTAATTGGGGAACGACTTGTATTCCTATAAATTTGACTCAGTTCTCTATATACCTTAAAATGAGGCTTTAATCAGAAACACTGGTCATAAAAATTGTTTCCCAGCTTTCTATTTACCTTCTAATCTTGGTTTCATTGGCCTTGTTTGTGCAAAAACTTTTTAATTTAGTGTAATCAAAAGTATCCATTTTGGGGCTGAGCCAAGATGGCCGCGTGAAAACAGGATCTTACTGGAGCTATCTCACAAGGTCTGTCAGATTCCCATAAAGAAGTGAATTTGAGCGGATTTGAGAGAGTTAGAAACCACGAGCAGTCTGCGTGGGGCAAACTTCCAAGCCAGGAGAGTCTGAAAGGCCGAAGGCACGAAACTGTAGGCTCAGAGAGTGCTTGGCGGGCGGAGCTGCTCCAGACCAAAGCAGAAGCAGTCGGCCGGGAAACCCATGTGGGAGACAGGCTGGGAGAAAGCTGGGTGTCCGAAAATGGCGGAGATCCCCAGGCCTCCCAACACAGGATGGCAGTCTGTGGAAGCGACGAGAGGCAGCTCAACGCCACCAGCTGTGAAATACTGACTCCTGAGGCTTGCAGCCTGAAGGAATGAAAGGGCTTCTTGAAATTCCGGGAGACATAATGGCCAGGTAAATGGCTCTAATCCCTCCCCCCCTCACCCAGAGAATTCCTCGGGGGAAAAAAAAGAAAGCTGGAACAGAGGAGAAAGAAGTGGGGCTTCAGTGGTCAAATAGTAGAAGTTCATTAGTCCCAGAGGGGCAGAGCTGGCAGGAGTCAACACCAGGAGCCCAGATGTAATCTTGCTCCCCCAGGGGAAGTGCCAGACATCAGCTCAAACAACAAACAGCTGAGACCATTGCTGAAGAGCAACTGTGCTGAAGAGCACCCATAGGGACTGAGACGTCAGGGAGCCAGACCCCTCCCCCACACCTCAGGAAACTGAAGGCTATAATTCTAGACTCACAGTACCCAGAATAAGAAAGCTGGGATAGAGAGCCCTGAGCCCCAAAGGCAGAAATTTGTTGCAAAGCCAGGAAAAGGCAAACCAACATGAAGAAGAACACAAAAAAACCGAGGACAATAGATTCTTTTTATGGAGACAGGCATGAGCAAAATACCAATTTGGAAGAGGACAGCAATGACACTATAGATACATCTGATACCTCAAAAGATAATGTGAACTGGTCTCCAGGCCAAAAAGCATTGCTGGAAGAGCTAAAGGAGGATTTTAAAAACCAAATTAGGGAGGTAAAAGAAAACATGGAAAAAATGGAAAAATCCCTAAAGAATAAGATTGGTGAAATGGCCATGGAGATTCAGAATCTTAATAGAGAAAATGACACCCTGAGAGGTAAAATCAACCAATTGGAAAAGGAGACTCAAAAGCAAAATGAAAACACTAACTCATTAAAAATTAGAGTTGAGCAAGTGGAAGCTAATGAATCTATGAGGCACCAAGAAGTAGTAAAACAAAATGTAAAGAATGAAAAAATAGGAAAAAAATGTGAAATATCTGATTGGGAAAACAACTGACCTGGAAAATAGATCCAGGAGAGACAATTTAAGAGTTATTGGTCTATCGGAAATCCACGATGGAAAAAAAGAGCCTTGACAGTATCTTCAAAGAAATTATCAAAGACAACTGCCCAGAGGTCCTAGAACCAGATGTAACCAGAGTGACCTTTGTTTTCTTTGAGTGACTCAGCTTACCTCATTGAGCCTTGCTGGGCGCTGGGGGCTTCTCTTCCAGGGCAGGAAGCCCAGAAACCATGCCAGGAAGAAGAGAACTTCCTGTGTGATGAGTCATGGGGCTGGCTGAGGGGAGTTGTTGACACCAGACCCATGCCCTATTGGGTGTTAACCTAGTCTACACTAGGGGGAGAGGCCAACTCAAGAACCAATCAGCCCTGGTCATTCAGGCGGCGCTTCACGATGTCAAAAACTCTATAAGAGGGGAGATGACAGCTTGAAGAGCCCTCTTTCCTTTTCCGGTTGGCTTTGGAGCGGTGGGGAGCGTGACTCTGGGCCAGCCCTTGCTCTCGGGCCAAGCCCAGATGTTGGTAACTATGAATCATATTGGCTCTGTCTATTGATATTTGTAATTTGTTTGTATTTTGGTTTTGAGGTTCAGGGTGCTGGTTCCTTTTCCCTGAACTAAATGAGTATTATGAACCTCAGGGTGCTGGTTCTTTCCCCTGAAGTATGTCTCTTGATGCTTGTCTCTTTGCTCCCCTGAACTAACTGAATGCTAACTGAATTCTGGTGTTTTTCCCCTGAACTAAATGAATGTTGTCTGTATGCTAACTGAATGCTGGATTGAAGTAAGCTGGTCAACCCCTTCACCGTGCTTTCCTTGTTTAAGCAGATAAAAAGAACGTGTGCTTTTCCAGCATGCCGGCAGCCTCTTGGGTGCATCTTACACCCCCACAGAAGCTGCTAGCCAATTGTTAAAACACCAGAGGGCAAAATAGTCATTGAAAGAATTCACTGTGGGGGCAGAGCCAAGATGGCAGCTGGTAAGCAGGGAATAGTGTGAGCTCCGTATGGAGACCCTCCAAAAACTTATAAAAATGGCTCTGAACCAATTCTAGAATGGCAGAACCCACAAAACAGCAGAGGGAAGCAGGGCTGCAGCCCAGGACAGCCTGGATCATCTCTGGGTGAGGTATATCCCACACAGAGCTCGGAGCTGGGAGCTGGGAGCTGGGAATGGAGTGGAGCAGAGCCCAGCCTGAGCGGCGTGGGCCATCCAGACCAGAAGCCAGGTGGAGGGGGCCCTAGCGCCCTGATTCAGTGAGCTGCGGCAGTTACAAGACTTCTCAACCCACAAACACCAAAGACTGCGGAGAAGGTTAGTGGGAAAAGCTGCAGGAGTGGAAGGAGTTCGAGGTTCGGCTTCCAGCCCCGGGGGCAGCGGAGATGGGGCAGCTACAGCTGTTGTTACTTCCGGCTCCAGGCCCACCTGGTGGGAGGAATTAAGTGGTGGATCAGAGCAGGGGTGCACAGCCTGCCGAAGATCTAAGCCCATTTCGGGGTGGGGGTTCTTGGGGAAGGAGCAGTGCTGGTGTGGCAGAGCTGACACCTCCCCCCCAAACGTGGAACATAGAACTCTGTAATCTACAAGAAGTCATACCCCACTGAAAAACTCAAGGGTCAGGTTAGTTGGCTGGGAATATGGCCAGGCAGCGAAAACACACCCAGATTCAGTCTCAGACTTTGGATTCTTTCTTTGGTGACAAAGAAGACCAAAACATACAGACAGAAGAAGAGCCTACAACAGAAACCTCCAAGAAAAACAGGAACTGGTCTCAGGCCATGGAAGAGCTCAAAAAGGAGTTGGAAAAGCAAGTTAGAGAAGTAGAGGAAAAATTGGGAAGAGAAATGAGAAGGATGCGAGAAAACCATGCAAAACAAGTCAATGACTTGCTAAAGGAGACCCAAAAACATACTGAAAAATACACTGAAGAAAACAACACCTTATAAAACAGACTAACTCAAATGGCAAAAGAGCTCCAAAAAGCCAATGAGGAGAAGAATGCCTTGAAAGGCAGAATTAGCCAAATGGAAAAGGAGGTGCAAAAGACCACTGAAGAAAATACTAATTTAAAAATTAGATTGGAGCAAGTGGAAGCTAGTGACTTTATGAGAAATCAGGATATTATAAAACAGAACCAAAGGAATGAAAAAATGGAAGACAATGTGAAATATCTCCTTGGAAAAACCACTGACCTGGAAAATAGATCCAGGAGAGATAATTTAAAAATTATTGGACTATCTGAAAGCCATGATCAAGAAAAGAGCCTAGATACCATCTTTCAAGAAATTATCAAGGAGAACTGCCCTGATATTCTAGAGCCACAGGGCAAAATAGAAATTGAAAGAATCCGTCGATTGCCTCCTCAAATAGATCCCAAAAAGAAATCTCCTAGGAATATTGTCACCAAATTCCAGAGCTCCCAGATCAAGGAGAAAATACTGCAAGCAGTCAGAAAGAAACAATTTGAGTATTGTGGAAACCCAATCAGAATAACCCAAGATCTGGCAGCTTCTACATTAAGAGATCGAAGGGCTTGGAATGCGATATTCCGGAGGTCAATGGAGCTAGGATTAAAACCTAGAATCACCTACCCAGCAAAACTGAGTATCATGTTCCAAGGCAAAATATGGATTTTCAATAAAATAGAGGACTTTCAAGCTTTCTCAGTGAAAAGACCAGAACTGAATAGAAAATTTGACTTTCAAACACAAGAATCAAGAGAAGCATGAAAAGGTAATCAAGAAACAGAAATTGCAAGGGACTTACTAAAGTTGAACTGTTTTGTTTACATTCCTACATGGAAAGATGATGTGTATGATTCATGAGACCTCAGTATTAGGGTAGTTGAAGGGAATATGCATATATATATATATATATATGTTTATGTATATATATAAGTGAATGTGTATGTACGTATGTATCTATGTGTATATGTATGCATGTGTATGTATGTGTATATATATATGTGTGTGTTTATATATATACATATATAGAGAGAGCAGACACAGGGTGAGTTGAAGATGAAGGGAAGATATCTAAAAGAAATAAAATGAAATTAAGGGATGAGAGAGCAACATACTGAGAGAGGGAGATAGGGAGAGATAGAATGGGGTGGATTATCTCGCATAAAGGTGGCAAGAGGAAGCAGTTCTGTGGGAGGAGGGGAGAGGGCAGGTGAGGGGGGAATGAGTGAACCTTGCTCTCATCAGATTTGGCCTGAGGAGGGAATACCATACATACTCAGTTGGGTATCTTACCCCACAGGAAAGAAGAGGGAGGAAGATAAAAAAAAATAAAAAATAAAAGGGGGGTGATGATGGAGGGGAGGGCAGATGGGGGTGGAGGTAATCAAAACAAACACTTTGGAAAGGGGACAGGGTCAAGGGAGAAATGAAGCAATATCATTGTTTAACATATATGCACCAAGTGGTAAGGCATACAAATTCTTAGAGGAGAAGTTAAGGGAGTTACAGGAAGAAATAGACAGCAAAACTATAATATTGGGTGACCACAACCTCCCCCTTTCTGAACTCGATAAATCTAAACTCAAAATAAATAAGAAAGAAGTTAAGGAGGTAAACAGAATTTTAGAAACTGGAGAAAACTGAATGGGGGTAAAAAGGAATATACTTTCTTCTCAGCGGTACATGGCACATACTAAAAAATTGACCATGTACTAGGGCATAAAAACCTCACAATCCAGTGCAGAAAGGCAGAAGTAGTCAAAGCACACTTTTCAGATCATGATGCAATAAGAATTATTTGTAACAAAGAACCATGGAAAAATAAGCTAAAAATTAATTGGAAACTAAATAATCTAATTCTAAAGAATGAGTGGGCCAAAGAACAAATCAGAGAAACAATTAATAACTTCATTCAAGAGAATGACAATAATGAAACAACATACCAAACCTTACGGGATGCAGAAAAGCAGTTCTTAAGGGAAGTTTTATATCCCTAAATGCTTACATGAATAAAATAGGGGAAAAGGAGAACACTGATCAGGGCATACAGCTGAAAAAGCTAGAAAAAGAGCAAATTGAAAATCCTCAATTAAATACCAAATTAGAAATACTGAAAATCAAAAGAGAGATTAATAAAATTGAAACCAAGAAAACTATTGAATTAATAAACGAAACAAAGAGCTGGTTTTATGAAAAAAACCAATAAAATTGATAAACCTTTGGTCAATTTGATTAAAAAAAAAGAAAGAAGAAAATCAAATTACTAGTATCAAAAATGAAAAGGGTAAGTTCACCTCTAATGAAAAGGAAATCAAAACAATAATTAGGAATTATTTGGCCCAATTGTCTGCCCATAAATTTGACAACCTTAGAGATATGGATGAATATCTACAAAAACATAAACTGCCCAGGTTAACAGAAAAGGAAGTAAAATTTCTAAATAACCCCATCTCAGAAAAAGAAATTGAGCATGCCATCAATGAACTCCCTAGGAAAAAATCTCCAGGGCCAGATGGCTTTACATGTGAATTCTATCAAACATTTAAAGGACAACTAATTCCAATACTTTGTAGACTATTTGGGAAAATAGGTGAAGAAGGAGTCCTACCAAATTCTCTAATGACACAAATATGGTACTAATACCCAAACCAGGTAGAGTCAAAACAGAGAAAGAAAGTTAGAGATCAATTTCCTTAATGAATATTGATGCTAAAATTTTAACTAAAATATTAGCAAAAAGATTGCAGCAACTTATCACAAGAATAATACACTATGACCAGGTAGGATTTATTCCAGGAATGCAAGGCTGGTTCAATATTAGGAAAACTATTAGCATAATTGACCATATCAACAACAAAACTGGCAGAAACCATATGATCATCTCAATAGAGGCAGAAAAAGCCTTTGACAAAATACAACACCCATTCCTATTAAAAACACTAGAAAGTATAGGAATAAATGGAACCTTCCTTAAAATTATAAATAGTATCTACCTAAAACCATCAACAAGCATTATTTGTAATGGAGATAAGCTAGATGTATTCCCAATAAGATCAGGGGTGAAACAACAATGTCCATTATCACCCCTACTATTCAATTTGGTACTAGAAATGTTAGCTGTAGCAATAATAGAAGAAAAAGAAATTGAAGGCATTAGAATAGGAAAAGAAGAAACTAAATTATCACTTTTTGCAGATGATATGATGATTTATTTAGAGAATCCTAGAGAATCAAGTAAAAAACTACTTGAAATAATAAACAACTTTAGCAAAGTTGCAGGATATAAAATAAACCCACATAAATCCTCAGCATTCCTATACATTACTGACAAAGCCCAACAGCAAGGGATAGAAAGAGAAATTCCACTCAAAGTTACTGTAGACAGTATAAAATATTTGAGAGTCTATTTGCCAAGACAAACCCAGGGCCTATATGAACATAACTATGAAACACTTTTCACACAAATAAAGTCAGATCTAAATAAATGGAAAAATATCAGTTGCTCATGGTTAGGCTGAGCTAATATAATAAAAATGACAATTTTACCTAAATTAATCTATCTATTCAGTGCAATACCAATTCAACTACCAAAAAATTATTTTGCTGGGCTGGACAAAATAATAACAAAATTCATCTGGAAAAACAAGAGGTCTAGAATATCTAGGGTATTAATGAAAAGAAATGCTAGAGAAGGTGGCCTGGCCATACCAGATATTAAACTGTACTACAGAGCAGCAGTCATCAAAACTACCTGGTACTGGCTAAGAAACAGAGGTGTGGATCAGTGGAATAGGATAGGAATACAAGATGGAGAAGTCAACAACTATAGCAATCTACTCTTTGATAAACCCAAAGAGGCCAGCTTCTGGGCTAATAATTCACTATTTCACAAAAACTGTTGGGAAAATTGGAAAATGGTAGGGCAGAAACCAGGCATAGACCAATATCTTACATCATATACCAAAAAAAAAACGTCAAAATGTGTTCATGATTTAGGAGTAAAGGCTGATACTATAAGTGATTTGGGAGAGCAAGGAATAGTTTACCTATCAGATTTACGGAAAAGAAAAGAATTCATGACCCAACAAGAGACAGAGAGCATTACAAAATGCAAAATGGATAATTTTGATTATGTTAAATTGAAATGTTTTTGTACAAAAAAGTCCAATGCAACAAAAATTAGGAGGGAAGCAGAACATGGGAAGAAAATCTTTACAACTAGTATCTCTGATAAAGGCCTCATTTCTAAAATATACAGAGAACTGAGTCAAATATATAGGAATACAAGCCATTCCCCAATTGAGAAATGGTCAAAGGATATGAACAGGCAGTTTTCAGAGGAAGAAATTAAAGCTATCTATAGGCAAATGAAAAAAAATGCTCTAAATCACTACTGATTAGAGAAATGCAAATCAAAACAACTCTTAAGTACCACATCTCTCCTGTCAGCTTGGCTAAAATAACAAAACAGGAAAATGATAAATGCTGGAGAGGATGTGGGAAAATTGGAACATTGTTACATTGCTGGTGGAGTTGTGAGATGATCCAGCCATTTTGGGGAGTAATTTGGAACTATGCCCAAAGGGCCATAAAAATGTTCATACCCTTTGACCCAGCAATACCACTTCTAGGGTTGTATCCCAAAGAAATCACACAAGTGGGAAAAGGACCCATATGTACAAAAATATTTATAGTGGCTCTTTTTGTGGTAGCCAAGAATTGGAAATCAAAGGGATGCCCATCAATTGGGGAATGGCTGAAGCTAATGGAATACTATTGCGCCATAAGAAATGGGGATGATACGGACTTCATAACAACCTGGAAAAACCTACATGACATAATGCTGAGTGAGCAGAGCAGAGCCAGGAGAACATTATACACAACCACAGATATATGGATTCTGTGAGGACCAACCCTGACAGACTTTGCTCTTCTCAGCAACACAAGGTACAAAGACAACTCCAAAGGACTCACAATGGAAAATGCTATCTACATCCAAAGAAAGAACTATGAAGTTTGAATGCAGATTGAGGTACACTTCGTGCTCACCTTTTTTTCCCCTTTTTTTTCTTCTCTTTTGTTTTTGTGGTTTTTTTTTTTGGTTGTGTTTCTTCTTTCTCGTGATTCATTCCATTAGTCATAATTCTTCTCCACAACTTGACTAGTGTGTAAATTAATTCAATGCGAAGTTATACGTGGTAGTTACATGAGATTCCATGCCGTCTTGGGGAGGGAGGGAAGAAAATCTGGAACTCAAAATTACATAGAACTGTGTGTTGTAAACTAAAAAAAAAATTAAAAAAAAAAAGAACTGCTCAGAGAAGACCTAAAAAAATAAAAGTATCCATTTTGCATTTCATGATGTTCTTTATCTCCCATTTAGTCATAAATTCTTCCCTTCTCCATAGATCTGACAGGCAAATTATTCCTTGCTCTTTTAATTTGCTTATGGTGTCACCCATTATGTCTAAATCATGTACCCTTTTTCAACATACCTTTGTATATGGTGTGAAATGTTGGTCTATGATTAGTTCCTGCCATACTATTTTCCAGTTTTCCCAGCAATTTTTGTCAAATGGTGAGTTCTTATCCCAGAAGCTGGAGTCTTTGGGTTTATCAAACAGTAGATTGCTATAGTCATTTATTGCTGTGTCCTGTGTACCTAACCTATTCCACTGATTTACCACTCTCTTTCTCAGTCAGTACAAAGTAGTTATGATGATTACCACTTTAGAATATAGTTTTAGATCTAATATAGCTAGTTCACCTTCTTTTGCATTTTTTTATTAATTCCCTTCATATTCTTGACTCTTTGTTCTTCCAGATGAATTTTGTTACTATTTTTTCCAGCTCTATAAAATAATTTTTGGTAGTTTGATTGGTATGGCACTGAATAAGTAATTTAATTTAGGTGGAATTGTAATTTTTATTATATTAGCTCTGCCTACCTATAAGCAACTGATATTTTTTCCAATTATTTAGATCTGACTTTGTGTGAAAAGTGTTTTGCAATAGTGTTCATATAGTTCCTGGATTTGTCTTGGAAGTTTTATTGCCATACATTTGGGCAAAATGGCTCTCATTTATTACTTTAATTTCTTCATTGGTGGTGAATTCAACCTTTTCATTTTTAATACTGGTAATTTGGTTTTATTCTTTCTTTTTTAAATCAAATTAACCAAGGCTTTATCCATTTTATTGGTTGTTTTCATAAAACCAGCTCCTAATTTTATTTATTAAATAATCTGTCTACTTTCAATTTTATTAAGTCTCTCCCTTGATTTTCAGAATTTCTAACTTGGTATTTAATTGGGGATTTTTAAATTTGTACTTTTTCTATTATCTTTAGTTCCATGCCCAATTCATTGATCTCCTCTTTCTCTATTTTATTCATATATGCACTTAAAGATACAAAATTTCCCCTAAGAACTGCTTTGGTTGCATCATACAAGTTTTGGTATGTTGTCTCATTATTATTATCCTCTTTGATGAAATTATTGATTGATTCTATGATTTGTTGCTTGACCCATTCATTCGTTAAACTACATCATTTAGTTTCCAATTAATTTTTGGTCTGTCTTTCCATGGCACTTTATTGCACATAATTTTTATCATATCATGTTTTGAAAAGGATGCATTTAATATGTCTGCCTTTCTGCATTTGATTGTGAGGTTTTTACACCTTAATACATGGCCAATTTTGTGTAAGTGCCATGTACCACAGAGGAAAACATATATATATTCCTCTCTATCCCCTTTCAATTTTCTCTAGAGATCTATCATATCTACCTTTTTAAAAAATTCTATTCACCTCCTTAAGTTCTCATTTATTTTTTGGTTAGTTTTATCTAATTCTAAGAGGGGGAGTTTGAGGTACCCCACTCATACAGTTTTGCTGTCTATTTCTTCCTGTAACTTACTTAGCTTCTCCTCTAAGAATTTGGCTGCTATATCATTTGGTGAATATATGTTTATTATTGATATTACTTCATTGTCTATGGTATCTTTTAGCAAGATGTAGTTTCCTTCCTTATCTCTTTTAATTAAATCTTTCTTTAGCTTTGGTTGAAATCACGGTTGCTTTTTTACTTCAACTAAAGTGTAGCATTTTCTGCTCCAGCCTTTTACTTTTATTCTGTGTGTATCTCTATGCTTCAAATGTTTTTCTTGTAAGCAAAATATTATATTATTCTGGTTTAAACTATCTTTTCTCAGAAATGCTAGAAAAGGTGGCCTAGCCATACCAGATATGAAACTGTACTACAAAGCAGCAGTCATCAAAACAGAGTGGTGGATCAGCGAAATAGGTTAGGCACACAAGACACAGTAGTCAATAACTATAACAATCTACTCTTTGATAAACCCAAAGAGGCCAGCTTCTGGGTTAAGAATTCACTATTTCACAAAAACTGCTGGGAAAATTGGAAAATGGTAAGGCAGAAACTGGGCATAGACCAATATCTTACACCGTATACCAAAATAAAGTCAAAATGGGTTCATGCTTTAGGAATAAAGCCTGATACTATAAGAAATTTGGTAGAGCAAGGAATAGTTTACCTATCAGATTTATGGGAAAGGAAATAATTCATGACACAATAAAAGATAGAAAGCATTACAAAATGCAAAATGGAAAATTCTGATTATGTTAAATTGAAAACTTTTTGTACAAAAAATCCAACACAACAAAGATTAGGAGAGAATCAGAAAATTTGGAGAAAATCTTTACAACCAGCATCTCTGACAAAGGCCTCATCTCTAAAATATACAGGGAACTGAGCCAAATTCATAGCAATACAAGTCATTCCCCAATTGAGAAATGGTCAAAGGATATGAACAGGCAGTTTTCAGAGGAAGAAACTAAATATATCTATAGGCATATGAAAAAATGCTCTAAATCACTATTGATTAGAGAAATGCAAATGAAAACAAATCTTAGGCACCACATCTCTCCTGTCAGGTTGGCTAACATAACAAAACAGGAAAATGATAAATGCTGGAGAGGATGTGGGAAAATTGGAACACTGTTACATTGTTGGTGGAGTTGTGAGCTGATCCAGCCATTCTGGGAAGCAATTTGGAACTATGCCCAAAGGGCATATAAAAATGTGCATACCCTTTCACCTAGCAATATCACTTCTAGGGCTGTATGCCAAAGAGATCACACAAGTGGGAAAGGGACCCATATGTACCAAAAATATTTATAACAGCTTTCTTTGTGGTAGCAAAGAATTGGAAATCAAGGGGATGTCTATCAATTGGAGAAGAGCTAAACAAGTTGTGGTACATGAATGCAATGGAATACTATTGTGCTATAAGAAACGGGGAAGATACGGACTTCATAATAACCTGGAAAGACCTACATGACATGATACTGGGTGTGCGGAGCAGAACCAGGAGAACATTGTACACACCCACAGATATATTTATTCTGTGATAACTAACTTGGATAGACTCAGCTCTTCTCAGCAATACAAGGTTCAAAGACAACTCCAGAGGGGTGGAGCCAAGATGGCGGCTGGAAAGCAGGGACTAGCATGAGCTCCCAGCCAAGTCCCTCCAAAAACCTATAAAAAATAGCTCTGAACCAATTCTAGAACTGCAGAACCCCCAAAAATAGCAGAGGGAAGCAGGGCTCCAGCCCAGGACAGCTTGGATGGTCTCTGGATAAGGTCTTTCCTGCACGGAGCTGGGAGCAGAGTGTAGCAGAGCAGAGCCCAGCATGGGCTGCGCAGACCAACCAGAGCAGGAGCCAGATGGAGCAGGCCCTAGCACCCTAAATCAGTGAGCTGCAGCAATTACCAGACTTCTCAACCCACAAACACCAAAGACAACTGAGAAGGTTAGTGGGAAAAGCTGCTGGGGACAGGGTGATAGAGTTTGCAGTTCAGCCACTGCCCTGGGGGCAACGGAGGTGGGGCAGCTATAGAACTACAGCTGCAGTTGCTTCTGGCCCCAGGCCCACCTGGTGGGAGCAATTAAGTGGTGGATCAGAGCAGGAGTGAAGAGCCTGCTGAAGATCTAAGTCCAGTCCAGGTTGGGGATTCTTGGGGAAGGAGGAGTGCTGGTGTGGCAGAGCTGGCGCAAACCCTCAACCTTGGAACAAAGTACTCTTTACTCTACAAGCAGTCATACCCCAACGAAAAACTCAAGGGTCAAGTAAGTTGGCTGGGAATATGGCCAGGCAGTGAAAACGTACCCAGATTCAGTTTCAGACTTTGGAATCTTTCTTTGGTGACAAAGAAGACCAAAAAATACAGCCAGAAGAAGTCAACAAAGTCAAAGAGCCTACAACAAAAGCCTCCAAGAAAAACATGAACTGGTCTCAGGCCATGGAAGAGCTCAAAAAGGAGTTGGAAAAGCAAGTTAGAGAAGTAGAGGAAAAATTGGGAAGAGAAATGAGAAGGATGCAAGAAAACCATGAAAAACAAGTCAATGACTTGCTAAAGGAGACCCAAAAAAATACTGAAAACTATACTGAAGAAAGAAAACAATACCTTAAAAAATAGACTAACTCAAATGGCAAAAGAGCTCCAAAAAACGAGTGAGGAGAAGAATGCTTTGAAAGGCAGAATTGCCCAAATGGAAAAGGAGGTCCAAAAGACCACTGAAGAAAATACTACCTTAAAAATTAGATTGGAGCAAGTGGAAGCTAGTGACTTGATGAGAAATCAAGATATTATAAAACAGAACCAAAGAAATGAAAAAGGGGAAGACAATGTCAAATATCTCATTAGAAAAACCACTGACCTGGAAAATAGATCCAGGAGAGATAATGTAAAAATTATTGGACTACCTGAAAGCCACGATCAAAAAAGAGCCTAGATATTATCTTTCAATAAATTGTCAAGGAGAACTGCCCTGATATTCTAGAGCCACAGGGCAAAATAGAAATTGAAGGAATCCGCAGATCGCCTCCTCAAATAGATCCCAAAAAGAAATCTCCTAGGAATATTGTCGCCAAATTCCAGAGCTCCCAGATCAAGGAGAAAGTACTGCAAGCAGCCAGAAAGAAACAATCTGAGTATTGTGGAAACACAATCAGAATAATACAAGATCTAGCAGCTTCTATGTTAAGAGATCGAAGGGCTTGGAATAAAATATTCAAGAGGTCAATGGAGCTAGGATTAAAACCAAGAATCCCCTACCCAGCAAAACTGAGTATCATGCTCCAAGGCAAAATATGAATTTTCAATAAAATAGAGGAGTTTCAAGCTTTCTCAGTGAAAAGAACAGAGCTGAATAGAAAATTTGACTTTCAAACACAAGAATCAAGAGAAGCATGAAAAGGTATATATACATATATATATACATATATATGTGTATATATATGTATATATATATATATGTGTGTGTGTATATGTATGTATATGTATGTGTGTGTGTGTGTATATATATATATATATATATATATATAGAGAGAGAGAGAGAGAGAGAGAGAGAGAGAGAGAGAGAGGGCACAGGGTGAGTTGAAGATGAAGGGATGATATCTAAAAGAAATGAAATCAAATGAAGGGATAAGAGAGGAATATATTGAGAGAGGGAGAAAGGGAGAGATAGAATGGGGTAAATTATCTCATGTAAAAGTGGCAAGAAAAAGCAGTTCTGCAGGAAGAGAAAGAAGGCAGGTGAGGGGGAATGAGTGAATCTTGCTCTCATCAGATTTGACCTGAGGAGGGAATACCATACACACTCAATTGGGTATCTCACCCCACAGGAGAGAAGGAGGAAGATAAAAGTGGGGGGGGATGACAGAAGGGAGGGCAGATGGGGGAGGAGGTAATCAAAAACAAACACTTTTGAAAAGGGACAAGGGCAAGGGAGAAAATTCAATAAAGGGGGATAGATTAGGAAGGAGTAAAATATAGTTAGTCTTTCACAACATGAGTATTGTGGAAGGGTTTTACATAGTGATATGCATGTGGCCTATGTTGAATTGCTTGACTTCTTAGGGAGGGTGGGTGGGAAGGGAATAGGGGAGACATTAGTTAGAGTTAGAGCCAAGCCCTGCCCTCCTTGGACCTCCACGCCCAGGGGCCTGCTGAGATAAACTCAGGGCTCTGAGATATGGGTGGAGCCAGGAGGAGGGGTCTCACCTTTGTTGCCTCCCTAGCAATTCCAGGTCTTTTCCCGGACCTGCTTGAGCACATGGAACTTCCGGCTCTCTGTCTGGGCTTGCCAGAGCACATGGAACTTCCAGTTCTTTGCCTGGACTGCCTGACCGCAGGGAGCTTAGGGTTAGCTCGGGGAAGAGAAGGGGAGAAGAGTAGGTGGAGTTGGGGTGGTCCGAGTACCCAGATGTCTTGATTTTACCTGTTCTTTCACCCACATAACCAAAGAATGCACCTATGTCACTAATGATATAAAAGTTTGCTGCTATCCTGAATAAATCGGAGTCATTCACCACCTTTCAGCTCCCGCCCCATACATTGTCCGTGAGATCAGGCCCTTTGCTAGGCAGAGGCCTGGATCTTGGGGGGATCCCGGAGTTGGTTGCGAGGCTAGGGACTTGCAACAGGGAGAGAATTTGGAACTCAAAGTTTTAAAAACAGATGTTCAAAAACAAAAAAAAAAGTTTTTGCATGCAACTAAAAAATAAGATACACAGGCAACGGGGCGTAGAAATTTATCTTGCCCTACAAGAAAGGAAGGGAAAAGGGGATGAGAGGGGAGGGGGCTGATAGAGGGGAGGGCTGACTGGGGAGCAGGGCAACCAGAATATATGCCATCTTGGAGTGGGGGGAGGGTAGAAATGGGGAGAAAATTTGTAATTCAAACTCTTGTGAAAATCAATGCTGAAAGCTAAATATATTAAATAATTTTTTTTTAAAAAAAGAGAACTCCAAAGGACTCATGATGGAAAGAGCTATCTACATCCAGAGAAAGAACTATGGGGTCAGAATGCAGATTGAGGCAAACTATTTGCTCTCTTTTTTTTTCTTTTTCTTGGGTTTTCTTTCTTCTTTCTCAAGATTCATTCCATTGGTCGTAATTCTTCTTTACAACTTGGCTATTATGTAAATAAGTTTAATAAGAAGGTATATGTAGAAGATATATTGGATTCCATGCTGTCTTGGGGTGGGGGGGTGAAAGGAGGGGAAGAAAGTCTGGAACTCAAAAACATGCAGAACTGAGTGTTGTAAACTAAAATTTAAAAATATTAATTTAAAAAAAGTATCTTTTCTCTTTTCAAAGTCAAGAAGAGTTAATGGGAGGCAGCTATAAAGTTCAAACCACATACCTATTTTTTTTCCTTCTCTCCGGAATTGCTTCCAAACTGGCTGCCTTCCTTCACTTCGTTAAAACAATAAAGCTACCAATCTTCAGGAAAAATTATCTAAGCGCCATTTACCTTTAAAACTTTTGTAGAATTTATTTCTTAATTTTTTTTCTTAAAACAAAGTCTACATATTCGTCCCAAAACTCAATAAGATGTTTCAGAAGATAGTGAGTTCCTAGAATTACTCAAAGTCCCAGGAGTTCTCCTCTGCATTCTCAAAATAACTTACCTCCTAACTACTTAATCTCCAAACCCCCAAAATCTACTAAGATGTTTTTAGTGGTTCTACAAACTTTGGTTATCTGACTTTATTTTGGTAATCCTAATGTGGCCGAGGCTAATATGAAAGAAAATACTGTTTTGCAGAGTTTTTTTGTTTTCTCATGACCTAATCCTCCTTGGAAAGTCTAAAGTAGAAATTAGCTCTTGCTTGCTGGGACAATTGTTCAAGTATGAAACTTTATTAATCCTCATCATCATGCTAAACACTTTAGTTGCAGCCTTTTTAGCAGTTTTTCTGGCTGGTTGCCAGTTCCTTTTAGAACTGCTTCAAAGTAATAGAACCTACAAACAACACAAACATGGTGCAAGACAAAGATTTTCCTATATTTTACAAAACCACAAAACACAAGCAAAATAGTAAGACAGATACATAGTAAAATAGTAAGGCAGATACATAGGATACAAAGAAGAAACCCCTGTTGGGGGAGTTGGATAGAAACCATAACCTAAGCAAACATAAGCCCAGCAAAACCAAAAGTTCACCTGATCAGAATAAGATTTTTCAGTGAAGCAGCCAATGGCAGAGAAAAGGCAGAGGCTTGTTTAAGCTCCCCCCCCAAACCCCTCCAAAAAACCTTTAAATGGTGCCTCGAAACAAATTCTAGAGCGGCAGAAACCATAAAAAGACAGAGTGAAACAATTTTCCAGCCCAAGACACTTAAGAATGTTAGCAGAAAAGGTCAGTTGCTCTTGGGTGAGAGTGGAGTGCACTCCCAGCATAGACCACGCTCTGGAAAACCAGCAGGAGGCCTTGGGGGTGACTGAATCAGTGGCAACAGTGGCGATTTCTAAACCTCTCAGCCCACAGATGGTAATGGGAAGAGACAACTGATCAGAAGGAGATTACATAGGTCCCTTCACTGGAACCAGGGCAGGACTCTCTTTCAATGCCTATATCTGGATCTGGGACACAGTCCTGGGTCTCAGTCCCAGGGTGAGGAGGAGCACTAGCACATCACAGCCTGCAGCTACAGGGGAGCTGAAACACTGATCACAGTTTCAGGGCAGAAAAGAGTGCTTATGGTCACTCGCAGACCAGAGCACAGGCCAAGAGAGTGGTAAACAAAACTTTCCCTAGATCATACCATCTTGAAATAACAGAAAACTTATAGGTCCCCAGAATTAGCTCTGAAAGAGCTGCACTTGAGTCTTGGGGCAATGCCCCCTCCTCTCCAAAAGCAGAGCCCCACTTTAGCATAGAGTTAAAAATCTTGAAATAAGCTGGCAAATTGGCAGACCACAGAAAAATATCTTGATTATAGAAAGTTACTGTGGTGACAGAGAAGACCAAAAATCAAATTTGGAAGAAAACAAAGTTAAAACAGCTATATCCAAAGCCTCAAAGAAAAATATGAATTGGCCTCAGGCCACGAAAGAGCTCAAAAAGGATTTTAAAAATCAAGTGAGAGAGGTAGAGAAAGAATTGGGAAGAGAAATGAGAATGATGCAAGAAAAGTCATGGAAAAAGAGTCAACAGCTTGGTACAGGAGGCACAAAAAGTAATGAAGAAAACAACACCTTTAAAAAATAGAATAGGGCAAATGGTAAAAAGAGGCACAAAAAAATCCATTGAAGACAAAAATGTCTTGAAAAATCAGAATTGCCCAATTGGAAAAAGCAATACAAAAATTCACTGAAGAGAACTCCCTAAAACATAGAATTGACCAAATGGGAAAGAAGGTACAAAAACACACTGAAGAAAATAATTCCTTAAAATTAAAATTGGGCAAGTGGAAGCTAATGACTTTATGAGACATCAAGAAACAGTAAAACAAAATCAAAGGAATGAAAAATAGAAGAAAAAGTGAAATATCTCATTGGAAGAGCAACTAACCTGGAAAATAGGTCCAGAAGACATAATTTTAAAATTATTGTACTACCTGAAAGCCATTATCAAAAGAAGATCCAAGAATCATCTTTCAAAAAATTATCAAGGAAAACTGCCCTGATATTCTAGAATCAGAGGGTAAAATGTAAATTGAAAATAAATCCATCAATCATCTCCTGAAAAAGATCCCAAAATGAAAACTTTGAGGACTTTTATAGCCAAGGTCAAGAAAAAAATATTGCAAGCAGCCAAAAAGCAACAATTATATCTTGGAACCTTAGTCAGCATAACACAAGATTTAGCATTTTCCACATTAAAGGATCAGAGGGCTTGGAATATGATATTCCAGAGGGCAAAAGAGTAATGATAACAGCCATGAATCATCTACCCAACAAAACTGAGTATAATCCTTCAGGGGAAAAATGGATGTTTAATGAAATAGAGATCTTTCCAGCATTCCTGATGAAAAGACCAGACCTGAATGGAAAATTTTATTTTCAAATACAAGACTCAAGATAAGCATAAAAGGTAAACAGAAAAGAGAAATCATAAGGGATTCAATAAGGTTAAACCATTTACATGGGGAAATGATACTTGTAACTCCTAAATACTCTCTCATTATTAGAGCAGGTAGAAGGAGTATGCATTGACAGAGGCCATAGGTGTGAGTTGAATATGATGGGATAATTATCTAAAAAAATAAAATTAAAGGGTGGGAATAAGAAATGCATTGGAAGAAATGGGGGAAATGGAGAGGTAGAATAGGATAAATTATCTGACATAAAAGAGGCACAAAAGAGCTTGTACAGTGAAGGGGAAGATGTGGGGTTGGGAGGTAAACAAGGGAACATTATTCTCATCAGAATTTACTCAAAGAGCAAATGACATACACGTTCAACTGGGTATAGAAATCTATCTTACCATATAGGAAAGTTAGAGGTGAAATGGGATAAGAAAAGGGGTGCTAAAAGAGAGAACAGATTGGGAAAGGTAAAACTCAGAAACAAAACACTTTGAGGATGGACAGGGTAAAAGGCAAGTGAGAGTAGGATAAACAGGGAAAACAGGATGGAGGAAAATTCATAGTAATCATATTTGTGAAAAAATTTATAACAGCTTTCTCTGATAAAGACCTCATTTCTCAAATATATACAAAACTCATTCAAATTTATAGAATCAAAGCCATTCCTCAATCGATAAATCGTCAAAGGATATTAACAAGCAATTTTCAGACAAAGTAATCAAAACTGTCTATAATCATATAAAAATGCTCTAAATAACTATTGATTAGAGAAATTTAAACTAAAACAACTCTGATCTATCATCCCACACCTATCAGATTGGCAAATATGACTTAAAAGAAAAAGATAAATTTTATAAGGGATGTGGGATAATTGAGACACTAATGCTCTGTTGGTGAAGTGGTATACTGATTCAACCATTCTTTTGCAGCAGCTTGGAACTATGCCCAAATGGCTATAAAACCATGCGTACCCTTTGACCAATCAATACCACTAATAGGTCTGTATCCCAAACAGACAAAATGAAAAATGGAAAAACACCTATGTGTACAAAAATATTTATACCCTTTCTTTTATTGGTGGCAAAGAATGGGAAATTTAAGGGGTGTCCATCAATTGGGGAATGGCTGAACAAGCTGTTAAATATGATTCTGATGGAATACTGTTGTGCTATAAGAGTAGGATGCTCTCAGATGCTCTCAGAAAAAATGAAAAGGGGCAGCTAGGTGGCACAGTGAATAGAGCACCAGCCCTGGAGTCAGGGGGATCTGAGTTCAAATCTGGCCTCAGACACTTGACACACTTACTAGCTGTGTGACCTTGGGCAAGTCACTTGACCGCAATTGCCCTGCCTTTCCCCCTGCAAAAAAAAAAAAAAATTTAAATTAAGAAAAAAATAAAAAGACTTACATGAAATGATGTAAAGTGAAGTGAGCAGAACCAGGAGAACATTGTATACAGTAAAAGCAATATTGTATGATAATCAACAGAGAATTACTTAGTGATTATCAGGGATAAAATAATCCAAGACAATTCTGAAGGATTTATAATGAAAAATGCTATCTCCAGAGAAAAAAAACTGATGGAGTCCGAATGCAGATTGAAGCATACTTTTTCTTGTTTTATCTTTTTGGGTTTTTTTCTTGTCTGTTTTATTTCACAACATGACTAAGATGGAAATATGTGGATTAATCTTTTCCAGGAGAGGCAGCTTGATCTGGCAAGCACTCGATTCCCTCATCTCCTGTTTTAATTGAACAATACAATCCTGGCTATCACTCTGGAAGACACAAATCTTCTCTTCTGCCCTTTCCCTATTCTTTTTAATTATATTTAAGATTTCCTTAGCATCAGCATATTAGGAATTTTGATCATCCCTGGGAACTTGGCCATGATCTTATTTCATTCCAGAATTTTCTTTTTTACCAAATAATGTGGGCTACCTAAATTAAAAACCCCAGCCTTTAATCAGTCTCTAATTCTGACTAAACTGTAATACCTGAGACTCATCCATCCCAACCTGCAGGTTTTCACTGGTCACCACCCATGGATGCCCCTTCCCTGTGGAGCCTTCTTTGGGGTCTCCACCCTGTAATCACAAACCACTGAGCCCTTTCAGCCTCAGTCATTGATCATGGCTACCCCTTCCAGCCCTTTACCTGCCCTGGCACCCCTAGATATCCAAACCCCTTTTCTTCCTAATAAATAAATTCAATTGAAAGATATAGGAGTTCAGGACTCAAGTAGAGAGGCACTTACCAGACCCCTGAAGAGGAGATGGCAGGCTGGACAGCAAAGCATCCAACCTGGTACCAAAGCACCTGGATCACCCCTTCAATGTTCACAAAGAAGCCCTTCACCATAATAAAGCCCACTTCTGCCACCAGAAATGTCGAATGGGTTGACTCCCCCCACACCTTTGAAATGCAGAGGAGTCCAAGCTGAGTTGAAAGCAGAAAAGTTTTATTAGGAGGAAAATCAGACACCAGTGCTGAGGCACTCCAGTACAAAGTACAAAGGAGCCCCCAGCATAGAAGAGGCAGGGGCAATTTATGCCTGAAAACCACAAAGAGGAGGTTCAAGGGAAGGTTAAGATAAAGAATGGACAGTTGTTTGTTTTTCCCAAAAACAGGTGAAACACAGAAAACAGATGTTTTGCAGGAATAGTTGACTGCAAAGCTGGCTTGGGGTGTTTAACTCAGCAAGATCAGGAAGGGAGCAACAGCAAAGGCATTGGAAGTGAGCAAGACTTTGACTCACTATAGGCTCCTTAGTGGCTCCTTTGAGCAGACTAGCTTATTCTGTGTCCAGTGTATCTGCTTAGTAAGGTAACTCAGAAAACAAATATATTAATCTCAGAGATACTTTCACACTGTCCAAGCTGGACTGACTTCTTCCCTATGGTGACCTCTTGGGGAGCAGAGCATGTGGGGTTGTTTTATAAGCCCATTCGGTAAGAACAGTTTTAAGAAAGGCTTGGATGGGAGGTCACAGGAGAGAAGAGAGACACCCTGGATCCCACTCTCAGCTCTGCTGGAAGACCCACACATGACCACAGAAATCTAAAATCCCACAGATGGAAGAGACCTCTGAAACCATCTAGTGCAATCTATAACTGAGCACAAACCCTGACTGCACCATTCTAACACCTGGTAATCCAACCTTTGTTTGAAGATGTCTCCCACCACCCTTGTCCCCCTGCCTTCCCTCTGCATACTCCCCCAAAGGGCTCCCCCTAAGCCCAGAACGCATTCGAACAGCTTGACTGCTTCCACTGATTAAATGAGATGGAAATCACCAATTCTATTACTTTCAATGAGATGGGGTTCCACCACAAGATCTTACCTTATTTCCAGACACTGCCTCCTTGAGATCTTCCAAGTCTTACCATTTGCCCTGCCTCTATATCCTCCAGCCCCTCTTCACTATCATCTGACCTAAGGGACCTGGGACTTGCCATTCACCCCACTGATTCACCCTGAGATGTCCAAGCTTTTCTATACACCCTGTGGTCAAAGGTTCTTTGAGGAATTACTTCCCACAAGAAGAGTATCATCTCCTCAAGCAGAGACCATGTCACTATTATTACTTTCCCCAGCATTTCTCCCTGTGCTGGTCCCTAAGCAGCTAATAGGTTTTCATTCATTCATTCATTCATCACCTCTTCAAGCAGCCCTTTCCACTTTGGATTGCTCTGCTTGTTGAGTTCTTCCTAACATCCTGTCCAGATCTGTCTCTGTAACTTCCTCCTCACTACTTTTAGGCTTACCCTTTCAGGCCAAGCAGAGAAAGAGAGCCTAACCCTTCCACATGACATAGAGCCCTTCAAATTCTTGAAAATAATTCTGAAGTCTTCTCTTCTCCTAGTTAAACCTCTCCAGTTACTTCAACCTCCACAGGGCATAAACTCAAAGCCTTTCATCATCCTGACTCTGTGATCTGGGGCCAAGTAGAATAAATCTAACCCTCTTCCACATGACAGAAGCCCATGTGGAGAAGGCATTTCTATCAGGGAGCCCAGGAACATCTTTAATGCAAACATCCCTGCAATCATCAGAGATTTTCACAACTGAGCACTGCTTGTACTCAACACCCACTTCTATACAAAAGGGCATATGATCTGGGTGTTCTGGGGAATGGTATGTCACAAATGCTTTCCCATGTCCCAGTGCATCTATCATGGAGAGTAGCCATGGAAGGATAAAGACAATAGTTTTCTTCCTGACAGAGAAAATGGTGGGACAGATAACTAGCCTCAGAGTCAAGATGACCTAGGTTCAAATTCAGCATCAGACATATGCTGATTCCATGGCCCTGGAACAACTTCTTTACCTCTTAACACCCCAGTAAGTTGCAGGGAATATGCTGGTCTGCATTGGTAGATGGATTTCACTTATGGGGAGTTATATTCACAAAGGAAATAGCAGACCAAGGTAAAAAAAATCATCTCAGGTACCCCTCAAGGACTAGGGACCAACATGTTGGTGCCACAAGCAACATATTACCAATGAAGGTTCTCATTTAAAAAGTGGAGACCAACACTTCCAAGAAGAATTCTTAACCTTTCTCCTTCCGTTGAGGGAGTGATATAGGCTAGCCTTCTCCACAGCTAGATACAGCTAGAATGACTGATATAATCCTTGAGTACAGCCCCATCCCACCCTCTCACCCCATGACCACAAAAGAACTACATCATGCCCTATGTGCATCTTTAATAACTTACTCATGATTGGGAGATATAGTGAAGGTTAGATGCTTGCTTGCTTGAAGGTCCTCAGTGCTTTTGAAGAAAGCTATCTTTGCTCCCTTGATAAAGAAGGGTTATTCCTGGATGCTGCCACCATTCATACCAAACCTATAATCCTGGACAGGCTCAGGGATTTCCTGGATCTCCTGCATAAATACCTTTGCCGCTCAGGAACCAGAAAAATACCTGAGAAGGTGGATGGCTGGCAGAGTTGATTGACACATAAATCTATGTATTCTTTCACAGGTACCATTGAATGGTATGCCTACTATCAATGAACCTTCTAGAATTAGACTGAAGGCATGTATGGCTCTATTACCCTTAAGCTCTAGAACTAATTTAGAAAGGGAGGCATGGTTGGGGGAGGGGAGTATTTAGGTGCTTCGTGAAGTAACTCTAGGATAAATGTAGATGGACTGGTGATAGACACACCAATCTGAAAGTCTTGAGTCAGTAGCAAAAATGGGGCATTTACGCTTACTTTAGATTAGGGAATGATAGTACACTTGGAATTGGCAAGAGAACAAGAACAACCAGGCATGCGGCTGTGTGGAGCTTTGGGAGTCCCAGCAATACATTTGGGACTTGGCATAACAAGTGGTAGTACACTTTGGATAGAGATGGGTTGGATCTTGGCTGCTTGGATCCCTCTCTTCCCATTCCCACCTGCCTCTACTTCCTATACATATAGACCATCATGGAATGAGCCCTGAGGTTAAGGCCGAAAGATAGAGTTCTGTCTCATGCTATCTATTTGAACTGTAGATTTCTAAACCACTACTTGTGTCTGGTTTGGAGGACTTCACTGGGACCCACAATTTATTTTTTGAAAATCAGCAAAGGCCTCCAGAATTCTGTAGGAGATTTTCAGAAAAATAAGAATTGTCAAGGGTGAGAAGACATAGAAGAGTGGTGAGTCAATACATCTTTCTCAAAGAAACTCCCTGAGGGCAAGAATTATTTCATTTTAGCTTTTGTGTCCCCATTGACTGGCCCACACTAGGTGCTTAATGCTTGCTCATCAAAGGAATATCTACTGATGGAGGGAAAACCCACACTGATGTAATCATGGATACATAGAAATTTTGAAGCCTAGTTATTCCAAATCCTTCTCACCTTCTACAAACAGTATTCACATCTTATCCCTTTCATAAAATTATAGGCTGAGAGCTAGATGGGACTTTGGCTGCCACCAAGTCCAACCCCTTCATTTTACAGATGAAGAAACTGAGGCACAGAGAGGTAATGTGACTTCTGTGTAGGGTCATTTTCAGTTACATACAACTCTTTGTGACTCCTTTTGAGGTTTTCTTGGCAAAGATGCTGGAGTGAGTGGTTTGACATTTCCTTCTCCAGCTCATTTTACACACAAGGAAACTAAGGCAAACAGTGTTAAGTTACTTGTCCAGAGTCACACAGCTAGTGTCTGAGACTATATTTAGACTTATGTCTTCCTGACTCCAGGCCTGGCACTCTAACATCTGTGCCATCAATTGCCCACATAAGTTAGATTTGAGGTGGGATTTGAAGTCAGGTCCTCCCAATCACAAGTCCAATGCCATACACAACCAGCCCTCTCAGACTTTGCTTCTTATTCTTGCTGTTTCAACTTCCCCTACCCTAGCCCCTCTGTTTCTTTCTCCTTCTGTGGACAAGGATCAGCAGCTTTCCCTCATCCTTGCAGTTCCCACTTTCTTTTCTTTCCTCCAACCATTGTTCCTTTCTCACTAATCCTCCCCAACCCTTGGCCCCAGCCCCATCCCCACCAAAATATAGGTGTGTGTGTGTGTGTATTGTGTGTGTATATATAGTGTATGGATGTATATATCCATATATGAATATATATGTGTGTGTGTGTGTATATATGTGTGTGTGTGTAGCATAGCACCCAAAACTCAAAGAGCCCAAGGTCAGATATCGGGGAAGTCTTTTCATTGCTCATCCATCTTGTCCCTGACCAGAACAGCTCTATTAACGTTTTATTGAAGTATCAGAATAAATAGGTACATGTGTATCTATATATATGTACAAACATTTGGTGCCTAGCTGCTCTGATCAGATCATGTAGCCGTAGCGCCTTGCAATTTCCAAGTCCTTTTCCCGCTCAATGAAAAACTGCAGCTTGCCCAGGGAGGTATATTTGGAAGCATTCTCTCGCTCCCGCTGAGCCTGCCTTTTCATGGCCTCCCGCTCAGGCCTCTGCTCTTTGGTGATAGGCTTTGACATTACAGGCTCAGGAACATTAGGCTTCCTCCATGGGATTGGCTGAAAGCAGAAATCTTGAGGTTGGAATTGGGCCTGGGGCTGCGGCTGTGTCATGACCACCATGGCCTGTTTGGATGAACTGGTAGTAGCTGATTCTGGGGAGATGGACAGGACCAAGTGGCTTGGGAGACATGGCTGCAGCTGGGGAGAAGGGCAGGGTGCCGATTTCAGAAGCATGGGCCGAGGAGGAGCTGACTGAGGTGGCACAGCTGACACAGGCCTAGCTGGGTTGGAAGGACCAGGCTGAGCTGAATTGCCTAAGCGGGCAGGATTGGTGGTGGAAAGCCGGTGGGGAGCCAAGGGCTGTGGCTTTCGAGGAATGGGCCGAGTCAAAGGCCTGTCTAAGGTAGGAAAAGGCAAAGGCACCAACTTGACTTTCCCTGGAGGTGGTGGCTTGGTGTGGGGTGGAGATGGACACTGGTTCTCAGCACTGCCCTCTGGTTTCTGAGCCTTGGCTTTTGCAGCTGCAAGTAGGGTAACCTGGGTTTTCATGGGACCTTGGCCTTCTCCTGGTGTTTCCAACCACTGTTTGATTCCTGGAGTTGGCTGGGGAACTTGGACTGGGCCAGCCATCTTGTCATTCTTCTTGCCCAGAGCATGAAATACCTGAACTGACTCTAGCATGTGCATACCCAGGAAGCTCCGGGGCTTCTTAAAGGCTTCCTGGCTGAGCTCAGGATGGTTCTTCTTGCGCTTCATTTTGGGGAGGGCCGGCTTCTCCTCTGGCTTAGCTTGACCCCCAGGTGGCTCGTTCCCTTCCACTTTCTCATAACAGGTGTCTCCAAATCCCTCTATTTTCTCCTTGCTGGGGCCTTTGACCTTGCTAGTCCTGCTGCCGGGGGCTTTTCGGGACTTGCTGTTGCTTGACTTTGCCATATCCAGGGGAGACAATTCACCGGCCACAGAACTAGAGACAGTTGCCACATCCCCAGCAAGCAGGCAGTCTGTGTTCCTTGGCAAGGATTTGGATAGTGGCACAGGGACTATCAGCTCAGGGACTTTACGTTTGGTTTTCTTGGTTGAGTCTGAGGGCTCCTTACCTGTACATGGCTTTCCCTGAACCCTGACCACTTTGGCTGTTTTGACTACTTTGGGTTTGGTGGCCCTGAGACCTTTGGGTTGGTCAACCTCCTTCAAGGGAGAGAGAAGACGGGGAAGGCGGAAGTCTTCCACCAGTTTGTTGATGTCAGTAAGACTGGGAATGGGCTCCATCCCGTTCTCTAGTGCCTCTTGGTCCCCAAGACTCAGGCCATTCTTCGCCAGATGGCACTCTCTTGGACTAGTCCCTTCCTTAAGAGAATCAGGGCAGAGAGGGTCGATGCAGGCCAGAAGCTGATTTATGTCAGGAATTTCCAAGGGAAGGAGTGGAGGATCGTGTATTTCCAAAGGAACTTGGCAGGCATCCAGGGTCTGGGAGAACTTGGCCTTCACTCCCTCCACTTTCCATTTCTCCTTCTCAAGGCATGCCACATTCTTCTTATCCTTGTGCTCAATGTTTGGGGCAGGAGGAAGAGCAAGTAGGTTGCCTGAATTCTGTGCTGGGTTAGCAAATGAGCTATCCCCAGCAACCTCTGCTGGTGGAGTGCCTTCAAGAATCTGGCCACCCCAAGGCTTGGATAGTTCCAGGGTTTGTGGCAAAGAGAATGTTCGGGCACTAGGCTGAAGCCCAAGGGAAGTCTCCATCACTGCAAAGGAACCAAATGGAGAATCAGTGCCCAGTAACTGAGACCCTTCCTAGGCACCACCACAGAATAGCTATCTCTACCTTTTCCAATCACCTTTTGAAGAAACATGAAACCAGGGTTTAGTCTTGGCTCAGTCATTGGCACACTGCTCTGCCTTAACATGGGAATGAAAACAATTATTCTGTCTTCCCCACAGGATCATAGAGAGGATGAAAGGAGGGAGACTACATGGCAGTGTGATGGCAAGTGAAGTGGGACTTTTTGTTGTCTTTTGATTTGGAGTGCTTTTCAGCACTAAGGCAGTCAAATGCCTTTGACCCTGCCTTTATTTTAATCAAGAGTCTCTGATTGAATCAGGAGTCTTTGGTGACCTGCTTAAGTCATGGGAAGGCTTAGGTTGCATGGGTTTGAGTAGCATGGTTGTGATGCCCTCTGACCCTGAAGAAGAGTATGTATACTCTGAGGTTAGCATTTTGTTTGGGGGGCTTACTCATGGGAAGAGAGTCCATGTGACTTAGCCAGACAACACTCTGGGTAGTAGCCATAGGAGCCCTGCCTCTTTGAAAACCCAGATGTTGGTGCTTCTCTTTCTGGTAACTGTATGTATTGCTATAGTTAGAAGCCTGTCTACTGATTTGTGTTTATTTGTTCTGTTTGTATAATGTATGCTTGTAATTTCTGTTTGTATTCTCTCTGAAGTTCAGGGTGCTGACTTTTCCCCCTGAACTAAGTGAATGATATATCTATGTTCAAATAAAGTGAGATTGTAAACCCCTTAAAGTTTCTTTCCTCAGAAAAGCAGATCAAAGAACCTGTGCTAGCAGCCCTCCTGTGTGCTGGTGTTGTTGGTCTTACACAGTCACAGTAGCAGCAAGTACCATTGTTGTTACAAGCAGTTCTCTACAAAGTACACAATACTAGACAAAAGTAACATGAAATTTTTTGAAAGTTTTTTTTTCATCTACCTACTCCCCTGGACCAGAGTTCTATCTTTACTTGTTCAAGGTCATTTAAGTAGTGTCAGATATGGGATTTGAATTCAGTTCACCTGACTCCAAATCCAATGAGCAAAGTTACTAGAATTTTCTTCACTGCAGCTGCTGCTCTAGCAGAACATTGTTCCTATACAAGAATTTTGGAGCTGATTTCAATTCAGCAGAGGGAAAGAAAGGAAGTGCAGGTCTGGGGCTTGTAGATACTGTTTAGATGACCCGGAGAGCTCCCTTGCCCATAATGAGAAACAGTGACTCATCTTGCTTACCTCACCCCAGGCACATGATGGGAGTTCCACATCCAACTGATAGCTAGAGGCCTGAAGCACTCTTTTTCCTTCTTAGAACCCGCAGTTTTCTTTAGAGCTCAGCTTAGCTGTCACTTCCTATAGGAAACCTCTCCTGATCTACCAACCTGTTTATGCTTCACCCTCAAATTCTCTTGTATTTGCCTTGCATATATTTTGTATATATTTATTTAATATAAGGGGTTCCATACCCCTTACCATAATTAACAGTCATGACTACGATTACTATGTATATGCAAAATAGTCTGTACTCTGTGATCCTTTTATTGAACCTTTTAATTTGATCAAGAAGGGAAGAGTATAATTAAGTAACAAAATAAGATATGAATAACCCCTTGGAGATTTTAAATGATGGGGGGAAAGTCAACCATTTGTTCTGTCAAGCGGTAGACCAAGCCAGTGGTGAAGGATCCCAGGTTCATATCTCTAAAAAAAGAATACTATGAGGGAGGACAGAAGGCAGGGAAGAGAGTTTCTGTCTCACTTCCCTCCCACACTTACCATGTCTCCAGAGAGAAGGAAATAGTAGGAAACAAGGAATCCAGCTGAGAGTAAGAGCAGAGACATACCAATTGCAAATTCTAGAGTCAACCAAGAAAGGAAATGTAATACCCAGGAGCATAGAGAGATACACCAAGGACAAACATGGACACAGAAGTATAGTTACCTGTTGAATGAAGTAGAGTCAAGGAGCATTAGCACGTATTCCAGCAAAAACTGTTGACTTTTGGACTCAAAAAGGAACCTTCTATATAGGAGTTATGTGTTATCCATAACCACATATTCCTTACACATGTAACTCACCACCATTGTACTTTAAGTTTAATCTCACTCTTCCCTGGGATTCTGGATTTGTGAGAGTGTATGCCCTAGTCTGCAGAGGCCAACACCGTGGTGGGGAAACTTTGGCCTTGAAGCCACATGTGGCCTTCTAGGTCCTTGGATGTGTCCTTTTGAATGAGTCCAGGTTTTAAAGAACAAATCCTTTTATTAAGAGGATGTATTCTGTGAAGTTTGGATTCAATGAAAGCGCCACACTTGAGGACCTCGAGGAACACATGTGGCCTTGAGGCCACAGTTTCTCCACCCCTACCCTAGCCTTTGAGGGAGAAATGTTTTATACCAACAGTTTTTACTATACCTTTGCTTCTACTATACCTTTGCCTACTGGCTGATTATAAATAGGAATCATATCATATGGGGGCTCATAAGCAAAATTACTATGATTTCAGCCCCTCAAAGTTACCTCTAGGATCCCAAAATGGAGTCATAGCCTCCCTCTGGGCATTCAGCCCACCAATGTGATCAAGAGTTGAATAAGTACCCCCCAAAGTAAGGGTACTATACTTCTATTTGTACATATTGTCTCCCCTGATAGAATGTAAGTTCCTTGAGGATAGAAACTATTTCATTTTTGTGTTTGTGTCTAAATGGTTTATCACAGTACCCTATACATTAATGCGTGTTTAATAAATAACTTTTATTGACTAGATAGGGGCTTTACTATCTTGAATGCAAGACCCAAAGCCCAGTATCGTAGGGGAAAGTAAGAAAATTTAGGAAGCAATAGGACAATGAAATAATGGTGCCTCTTGACTGAGAAATTGGAATTAAAGGGTATTTCCTTCCATTTTACCTCTTCAGTACGCTAAAGTAACAGGATAGGTTGATCCCAGGGAAATAATCTCAGTGTGAATAACGAAGGACAATGGTTCTACAGTTTTGTAAAAGTCTAAGGTTTTTGAACCAGAAAAGTCCTGAGGACAATATTGTTTTACAAATGAGAGAACTGAAGTCCTGAGAAGTTATGAGATTTTCCCAAAGTCTTGCAGATAGGCTTAGAAGAGGAATCCCAGTGGGAAAGAGACTCATCCCTTCCCAACCCCAGTGTGGCTCTTCCCTCTAATGTTGACCTCCTTACCTTTCCTCTCCTTTTTGCACAACACTCACCTTGGAAGCCTGAGTCTTTGACTGGCTGGGCACGAACAGGGTAGTATAGGCCTGAAGTGGAGACAGGTGGTCTGGACCCCGGGGGCTGGACCTCTTTGAGCACCATCACCATCTCTGGCTGAGATGCCACTGGCACAGAAGGGGTCCTACCTCCCTTGTAAGACACAGAGCCGTAGGACTGCACACAAGGGCTGAGCTCACCCGCCAGAAGGGGCCCCAGGGTTCCTTGATCGTAGTAATAAACTTGGCTTCCATTCTGGTAAGGAACAGAGACATTGTTGGGCCCCTGAGTTGGCATTTGTGGGGAAGCTCCCTGCTGCACGAGGCTGGCTGATAGCTGTGGGTAGAGAGGCACCACGGTGTTGGCCTCTGCAGCTTTATCATACTGGGCTGGCGATGGTATGGAGGAGGTTGGTGTGTCCTGACCAATGACTGTCACAGTGAAGTCTCCAAGGGATGGCTTCTCCCCACTGCTCCCAGACATGTCCCACTCATAGATGCCTGGGTAGGAGGAAGTGGTTGGAGTGGAAAGCTGGCCTTGCCCAGGGACTCCAGACAGGATGGTGGTGCTGGAGTGCTGGTAGAGGTAGGTACTACCCATGAGTGAGGGGAAAGGCACCCCAGAGGCGGAGGGCAGGAGCCATGCAGAGCTGATGGCTGGCGCTGAGACTCTGGAAAAATTGCAGAGGTTGCCAGTACTGTTCACCACTGGGAAGGAGAGATGCAGAGGATTGGGGGTCCCAAGCATGGATGGGTTTTGGAAGTTTTCTGAAGGAAACAAGAGAGGGAGAGGAAGCTGATAAGGCCACAGACACACCAGCCCTAAGTCAGAAGAAATCTCTAACCAAAAGAGCTGTTCTTGGTCATCACTGTGTCAGGGGCATGCTGGAGTCAGCTAGGAGAGCCTGCTGTTAAATGTTCAGTGAGCAGTCATACCTCTAAAATTAACAAATGCTACAAATCAAGGCTCAGTTTATTGGCTTGTTAATTGTCTAAGCTTAAGAAAATGATGGAGAACATGTTAATAATAAAAATTGTTTCTAATATCCTTCTTTCCCTCCAGAGAGCTGGTTGTTAAACATTTACCAGTATACTACTGGTTGGAAAAAACTGTAATCCAACCTTCTCATTTTATAGATAAGGAACCAAGGCCTAGAGAAGTTAATTTACCTGCCTGTACTACACATGTAGTATCAGAAGAAGGATTTGAACCCAAGTCTTCTCAATCCAAATCAATTCATTAATTTTACATACACACACACACACACACACACACACACACACACACATATCACTTACTATGTGCCAAACACTGTACTGTGTGCCTGGGACACAAAAACAGAAATCAAACAGTCACTGCCATTAAGGAATTTATGTTCAACTGGATCCTTAATATCTTAATGAATTAGGTGGAGCCATAAAGGTTCTGCTTAGTGGAATGTGGGCTTCTAGAGGGTCATGAGCTCTTTCAAGTCTGTCATCCTGTCCTCAACACCTGGGCATAAATGTATGTGTGTGTGTGTGTGTGTGTGTGTGTGTATTTAGGACAGGACTTTCCTTACATCCAGTAGTCACTTAATAAAGCTCATAATACAAATCCTAACCCCAACCCTTTCTAACTTAAAAAAAAAAACAAAATATCCGAAGCCAAGAGTGATTTTTTTGATCAGTCAGTGGCAGCACTAGGAATTGAACCCAGGGTCTTCTTCGAGTTCAAGGCTCTCTACTATGCCACTGAAACCCTTGAGGAAACCTTGCTTTGAGAAGAGGAACTATGTATATGTGGATGTAGATGTGGATGTGGCTTGTATGTGTATGTGCATATGTATGTGAGTTGTATATGTATTTGTGTGTGTTGTGTGTGTTGTGTGTATGTATATGTAGGTTTATATGTGTGCGTTGTGTGTTTTATGTGTGCATATGTATAGGTATGTGTATATTGTATATGTGTGTATATGTTTGTGTGTATGTGCATTGTGTATGTGTTCATATATGTGTGTATATAGGTGTCTGCAGTATGTGTGTAAGTATATGTACGTGTATATATGTTTATGTAAATGTGCATACATACATGTGGATGTTATTGTGTTGCATGTGTATATGTATGTATTGTGTGTTGTGTGTGCATATATGCCTGTGTGTATAGATGTATGTATATATGTACATATATTGTGTTGTGTGTTTTATGTATGTGTATGTTTGTGTATATGTGTTTGTATGTATATATTGTGCATTATGTGTGTTGGGTGTATGCATGTGTATGTGTATATGTGTTTGTGTATGTTTGTACTTATATGTGGATATATATCTATATGTCTATATCTCTATCTATACATGTATATATGAATGTGGATTGTATTGTATATGTATGTGTGTTGTATATGTATATATGTGTATTGTGCGTTGTGTGTGTATGTATGTGTATGTGTACATATGTTTGTGTATGTATATGCATACGTGTGTGGTGTGTTTTATGTGTGTGTGTTGTATGTGTGTATGTTCGTGTATATGTATATGTGTGTGTATATGTATGTGTATTGTGCTTGTGTTTATATATTGTACATATGTTTGCATTATTGTGTTGTGTGAATATATATGTACTGTATATATGTTTGTGTATTGTATGCGTATATGTCTTATGCATATGATTATGTATATGGATGTAGTTGCATATTATATGTGTATGTGTATATTGTGTGTTACATGTGCGTATATGTATACACATGTGCATGTGTATTGTATGTGTGTATGTGTTTGTGTGTATGTGTATATGTATACATGTGCATGGTGTGTATTGAGGTGTGTGCACATGTGTATGTATGTGTATATTGTGTGTGTTGTGTATTGTATGTGTGTATGTGTATATGTATTGTGTGTATGCGTGTGTGTGTGTACTGTGTGCATTATATTATGTATATGTGTACATGATGTGTATATGTATATTTTAAATGAACATGCATGTATGTGGATGTGCGTATCTAGAGCCATCTCCAGTCATCCTGATGTATGTCTTGCCACTGGACCCAGATGTCTCTGGAGGAGAAGGTAAGGTTGGTCACTTTGCACAGCCCTCCCTCACTTAAATCCAATTCACTTGCAAGTCATGGCATCACCTCCCTGATGTCATGGTCCACTTTGAGAATGTAGGACAAACAACGTTGTGTGTACACTGTATTTTACCACATAATTGGCACCACCACAAAACCCTGTCTTTTTCAGTCCAAAAATTGGTTTATAAACTTTCATCACATAATCATCACATGACATAGTTCTGTTCATCACTCCACTTAAAAGGTAAACAGAGCATCAATGTATTGACCCGTGGCACATGGATACACATTTATCTCTTGCACACTGTGAGCCACAAGCCTAGGATTCTCAGTGCACACACACTGTCAGTATTATATTTTAATATATATTCTATCCTGTGCATCCTAATCTCACACCAAAGACAGTTTAGTAATAAATGATTTTTTTTTTTGCTTTTTGGCAGGGCAATTGGGGTTAAGTGACTTGCCCAAGGTCACACAGCTAGTACATGTGTCAAGTGTCTGAGGTCGGATTTGAACTCAGGTCCTCCTGACTCCAGGACACCTAGCTGCCCCATAATAAATGATTTTTAAGTAATACTGTCATGAAATTTTTTTAAGTTTCACATAATGGTCACATTCTACTTCTTTGCAAAAAAAAAAATGGCACGAAATCAGTGGTTAAATATAGTATGTATATGCATATACACAGTGTACATATGCATGCACATTGTGTGTATGTGTATAGTCACTCATTTTGCTAGTCTCCCTAACCTCAGAATAGGACAGAGTCCCAGATTAGCAGCCATCTAGTCTAATTATATGTGGCCAAGAACACTCTAGGGCACAACATACGTGACAAGTACATAGATATCCAGCCTTAACCTCTCTACTGGAAGACCTCCAGGGAAATACGGGCCTCCATATCTTCGAGGCAGGCCTTCCTATTGTCTGACAAGCTCTAATTACTATGAAATTCTTCTGGACATCTAGTCTAAATTGGTGTCTTTGCAATTTCTACCCACTTCTCTGCATTAATAGTAATAAGTATGATGTAGGATCAACATTTAGCAAGTGCCTACTGCTTCCACACCGTCTCTTTCTGTAGTTGAGGAGGCTAAGGTTCTAGAAGTAATATCACCTACTCCACAGTCCCAGACCGAATAAGCATCAGAGCTAGTGTCTGAACCTGGTTTCTCTTGATGTCTCCCTGGTTCTCTTGGGGGAAGGAGGAAGCAGTCCTGCTCTCAGGGACCCAGAGGAACAAATAGAATCCTTCAGTCCATTTGAATTTATTAGACAGCTTGCAGTTTGACTCACACTTTGATTTGAATAGGGCTCACCCCTTTCAAGCTGGTCACTAGAGCAGGGCTTCTTTCCCTGGGGTTCTGGGGAACTTGTTCAATTTAGTATTTTGATAACTGTATATTTTATCCATTAAAATACACACTTCTGAAAAGCCCATAGGGTCCAGTAAGGAACAAAGGGGTCTTAGAAAAGGTTAATTTCTGCAGTACAGTTCAGTGAATTTAAAGGGGCATGCATTCTTTGCCTTCTTCATTGAAGTCGTATTTCTAGTCATAAGTCAAAAGCCCAAGAATTTAGCTATCTTAAGAGGAAAAAAGGTGGGTAGGAGTGACCTATTATCTATTTCAAGGATACACGTACACACACACACACACACACACACACACACACACACCTTGATGCGTCCCATACCTTTATTTGACTGGCTTGTCTAGACAATGAGCACAAGCTGTTCTTTTGAAAGTATGAAAAATATTTAATAACCCCCTCAGAATTTCTTTGAGCTGGGTAAAGACATCATTATTCAATGGAAAGAGCATTAGATTTGAAGACAGAGAAAATGGGCTCAAACCCTCCCTCTGACATTTACTACTTACATAGGTTATTACACCTCTAAGAGCCTTAGGTCCCTCCCATCTCTAAATCTATGCTCCCGTGATCCATTGTGGAGTCAGGAGTGTGAGGATATGAAAATGACTAGACAATATCACCAGTCATAGCTTAGATGCTACACTATGTAACTGTCCAGCATCATTATTTTCTTGTTTGCATTTTCTGGACTTCAGATAGAATTATTGTCACCACCATCATTGCTATTACTACATTCATCATCTTAGGAAGTAAATCCAAAGAAAGAAATTGCCCCTTTCCTTGATATCTACTTGACATCACCAAGGAATCAGCTTAACTGGCTACAGTGGAAGTAAACACTTCCCTTCTGAAATATATTCTAGCCAAACCTTAGCATATTCATTAATTCATTTATTCATTTAAAAAATGATTGAGTGGTTACTCTTGTGCATTCTATAATAGCTACAGTTTACATACATACAATGTTTCAAGGCCCATAGAGCTCTTTACATAATAATCAAAACTTAGACAACACTTCATATTTATAAAACATTTTCCCCAGAAAATCTTAGACAATGCAAATATTATTAACCCATTTTACAGGTGAGACAATCAAGGCTCAGAGAGAGGTGAAAGGTCACACAGCGAGGACCTGTCAGAGCCAGAATCCACAGCTAGGACGAGTCAGAGCCATAATCCAAACCCAAATCTCCTGATTCTGAATGTTGCACACCCCCCCACCACCACCACCCACCCCTCCACATACACACTTGCTCTGAACTAAAGCATTCAATACTTCTACAGAATGACACTGACTTTGTAATGAGCTGCCTTTGCCCCCAGAGACTACTTATCCATCTGAACCTTACGAGTTCACTGACAAAAAAAAAAAGCTATTCGCTAAGCAACTTCTGGGAACAAAATTCTCCGTGTTCATTTTTCCTTTTCAGTTTGAACTCTTTGGTTTCTTCAACATTCCATCACAAAACTCTACCTCATCTTCTGGAATCTACCTGCCCACTTCCTGTCTTCATTCTAGTCTATCTCTTTTTTACATTTTTCTTTCCTTCTTATTTTCTCTACCCCTCCAAGTCCTTTTCCTCCACCCTAAAGGAGCTAATCAGTGATCAACACAAACCCTCCAAGAGATTTCCAAGCCTGCCCCATGGGCTTTTCCCAGCCTCTCTCCCTAGTTTCTCCAACCTTAAACCTAATTTAAGTTAAAATTCATAGTATCTGTGTTGTAACTATTTCTGAATAGGACAAAATTTCAAAACCCTTAAACACTTGAAGAACATAGGATTTCATCAGTAGAGGAGGGACAGGTTACTCTTCCTTGTTGTGAATCTGACTTCCCTATGCTTTAGCTTCATTTTGGCAGATGAAAGAAAATCTCCACCTGAGATGAACCTCTGCATATTTAGCTAGGATAGTTTTGGGGAAATAGACATGTAGCTCAACACCAGGTCCATAGTTCAAAATGCTTCCAGATGACAACGGACTTTATAAAGCTTAAATGACTTTGGCTGACAATTAAAATAACCTAAGGTCATCTCAACTCCATGATGAGACAGAAAAGAGGATGGATTAGTGGAAGAAACTTGAAATAACAAAATGAAAATATCAGTAGTCAGAAGAAAAATATTTTCTTGGTAAGTTTAAAAAAAAACTCATAATCCTCAGTTAGATTTCCCTTCTTACCAGACTACTGTTCTACAAAAACATCCAAGAAGTTCTGATCTCATTTCTAAACATCTGTGCTCTTATTTGTTTTAATTCTGCTTTAAAAAAAAAACTTCAAGATAGTCAAAATAATCTTTTCCCTTACCTGCCATGATTAGAGAAGAGAAAACATCAACTAAGGTTGTGTGGTACGAAGAAATTACTCCTGTAGTTGTCCAAGTGACTGAAGTCAAAGAGAGCATGTGTCCAGTATGAATGTGACTGGTCACTTGCGATGGTCCAAGTTTATTTACGGGCAGCTCCATGGAAACCCCAAAGATTCCACCAGGTAGACAACAGGTTTGGTGGGAGAATGAGGTCACAAAGCCAGTCAGTTTAAAAGGATGGGTCAGCCAATCGAGAGGTCAGAATCCTGGCAGCAAGCCAGGGGGAGGTAAGGGTGAATACCCTGAGCCCTTTTCTAGGGACAAATCTACTAGTGGATATCTTACCATAGAGAACCTCCTAAGACTAGGAAATGAAGAAAGGAGGGAGCTAAGGCAGCTGATGGGGACAGGCCTTTTAACAGCCTCTTTCCACTAGATCTCAAAGCACCTTTCAGATAGAGGAGAAATACTAGATATATTGGTTCATTTAAAGGAAAGAACCTATATCTAGCTAAGGACATATTAAATCAACAAAGCTGTCTTGAAAACCAGATCTGTCATTTAGACCAACCACAAGGCCCTTTTGCACATCCAAAGAAGAGCAGATATCACTTGTCCTTCTAGGCCTGTTTTCTTTTCTGCAACAGGAGGATGTTAAACCATATGCCTGACCCTAATTCTGAGCCCCTTCCAGTTTCCAAAATCCCTTGAGCCTGTTGATACTGATCTCTGGGGAATGAACATGTAGAGTAACTTCTTCCTCGAATCCTACCCTTGGGCCCACTGCATTTCCCTAGCTTTCCTTCTTTTTCCTGGCTTCATCATAAATGTTGCCCCTCCTTTTATCTTAGGTGAGCAATCTCACCCACCCCTACCCCCAAGGCTGCTCCTCTAGACCCCTTTCCTTAAGTTCCCTGCCACTTTGAGGACAATCACTCCCAGTTGCAGCAGGCCCTGGAGAAATGGCCGGGGTCAGGGGTTGCATATCTGCTCTCTTCTGGTTTTCCTTCTGCCCCCCCCCCATCTCTTCTCCTGAGTTCTCTGGCTCTTGAGCCTAGGACCTTGCAGGGCACCTTGCCACCTCTTTTCCTGCATGGATGGGGCATCTTGGAGGTCTTTCCTCTTTCCCTGCTGGAGTATCCTAGAAGCCAGGGGAGGACTCTAGTGTGGTTGTCCTATTTGCCAGTAAATCACATCCCTTTCCCTCCACTGCCAACTGCCACCCTGGAACCTTGGAACTCTAAGGTTCCCAATATGATCCTAGTGGGGATGTGGAGTCAGTCAGTAAACAAGCATTCATTACATAACTACTATTTGACAAGCACTCATACTAAATATTAAGAAATGCAAAGAAAGACAAAGAACTGTTCCTTCCCTCAAGGAGCCCCCATTCTTATTAGGAAGCCCCAGACTCATCTTCTCTTTTTTAGGATGTCAGAGCAAAAGAGAATGACCTAGAGTGCGGGGAAGGTAGGGGGGAAGGATTGTCACTCAACTAGGAACACTGGAGTAATTTGTCAAGCAGCCAAGTGACTGGGCTGTTAGCCCCTTGGCTACCACATAGTTGGATATAACCTGCAGTGAAATTTTTCTTTGACCTAGGAGAAATCCCATCAGTCTAGATTTCTCTATTATTCCTGGAACATGGTACTTGTATTCATTTTTATAAGGCAGCACAGGATGGTCTAATAGAATGAACCTGGTCTAGGAGTCCAGATACCTGGGTTTTAGTTTCTGCCACTAATCAGTTGTGACCAGTGGTGGGATTCAGCTGGTTCACACCAGTTCAGTAGAACCAATACCTAATTTTATGTTGAGTTTGGCAAACCAGTTGTTAAAATGACATCTGTAATCAGGGTTCTCTCTAAGGTGGGCGCCTGGCAGCCGCCCAATGTGGAAATCACAAATGTACACCCCTTACTCTTTCTTAACATTCATATGCACAACAGCATTTTCTAAGAGCCTGTTCACCATCCATAGGTGAAAAAAAATCGACAGAACTATGTTTGTAATATTTATTTATTCATTTCTTAAAACTCATTACACCTTTTATGAAATACTATATTTTAATTTCCTCATTTTTGTTACTTCAGTAAACAAACACAAGAAGAGAAAAGGTGCCAAACAACCAGGAGGTGGCAAACTGTCATTCGTTTCCACTTTGTGTTATGCCCAAAATTCCCCCAAGATATTATGAGTGCGCTCATGTTCCCTGAACCAATAGGAAGCTGGGACACAATGAACCAACAGAAATATAGATTTCAAGGGTTATCTTATCACCCATTTCAGAAGCTATGGAAGTAGAAGAAAAAAAGAGTTAGAATAGGTAGAATGAGTTTTGGTTCTGCATATGTTCCGACATTAACTGCTGTGGTCACATGGCTGCTTTTGCTCCATAAGGATACGTTTTTGGTCAGGTGTTATCTAATATTTTTTCATTAATATTTTAAAACTCTTATAACATAATCTAGTTTTGTGTACCTCTTTTATTGTTCTTATTTGAGTATTAAATGCATGAAATATTAAACTACCTTTTGGTATATCTTTTTGTATACTTAAAATGGTCATTAGGGCAGAGAACTGATTGTTACTTTATTTGAATCCCATCACTGGTTGTGACCTTAGTCAAATTGAAGAACCTCTCTATTTCTTGGGTTATCAACCAAATGGAGGGGGAGGGGCAACAATACCTAAAAGCTGGTGATCCTTGTGGCATGTGAAAGATGAAATGACTGAAGAAACAAAGGTTCGAGCTTCTGAGCATATCAATTTTTTTTGAGACAGTGGGGTTGTGACTTGCCCAAGATCACTCTGCCACCTAGCTGCTCCACGTGTTGATTTAGTAAGGAATGTGTACCAATTGCCTAACAAATTTTGACTGTGACTCTCAACTTTGGCACTGTACCCTCAATATAAAAGGGGAGATGAATCTGTGTCCATTAAAGACAATCAAATGAGAGCAGTTAACTAAAAGAAAACAATTAACCAGGTTACAAGATTAGGTAATCTGGTTTCAAGTTGGAAGAAAGATTAGGAACCTTCTGAGTTGGGAGGGGGAGAGCAAACAGATGCAATTCTCGAGGTGACCCACTCCCCCCAAGTGTTCGTGTTCAATCAAAGGAACATGGAAACAATAAAAGGTTAACCAGTACGCGGACAGTTTTCAGATAAGCCATATGGGGTGCTTGAGATGTATAATCCTGAGAAAACTCCTTGCATCAATCTTCAGATGTGACTGGATTTCTGGTCATCAAAACCTAGGTCCTCAGTTAAGGGTCTCTAAGCAGCAGAGAGAGGTGATCCAGCTTCCCAGACACAGAGGGCTTGGTTCAAACAATGCAATACCATTTTCTCACAATCCCCACAATTGAACAAAGCTTTATCACAAGACAGAAATTGGACTAGACCCATAATCTAATAGGAAAGAAACTGATATAGCTCAAGAATTGAGTCACAAGATAAAGTCAATGATTAAACATTTGCTGCTCTAACCCCTGTAGCTTGACATCTATTCTCATCAAAATCCTAGGATGTATTTTTTTAAAGGGAAGGATCATAAACACAGAAATGAAGCAAAGATGACTGTGAACCAGTGCAGATTTATTTTTTTAATTTTTAGGGTGTCTTGCCATGTCAATTTCCTTTTATTTCTAACAAGAGTTGACTGGCGAATCAGGGGATTCTATAGCCAGGAATAGATTTCAACCCAAAAGACTCTCACATGTGAAGAAAGAGAAGTACAGTAAGGGAAGACCTCTGTTCAGATACTGCCATTGGTTCTTCCTAGCTGCATGTCTTAAGACAAATAACCTCTCTGATCCTCAGTTTTCCTAATCTACAAAATGTGTGACTATAGTACCTGTAGTTTCTCCTTCATGGAACCATGTGGTCAAATTTGAGATAATATATAGTAATTGTTTTGTAAGCCTTAAAGTAATTTATGGATGCCAGCTATTATGATTCTACCACAATGTCCTCATGGCCAAGATAAAGACATGGACTTGGATGATGGTACTTAGCTGACTGACTGGACACAATGGCTTGAGAAATGGATGTCAGAATAAGAGAGATCTCTAGTGGAGGGGATTCTGCATAATTCTTGTCTTTGGATGGGAGGGAATGAAATCTTGAAGAATTCTCCCCAATAAATGTAAAGTCCCTGGGGGCAGAGGCTAGGCTCCATTCTTGTCTTTACATTGTCACTGCCGGAACAATGCTTGTTGAGTTGACCTACCAATGAGTTGGCTATGGGCACAAAGATGGGAATGTCTGCTTATCAAATCTTCAAATAAAAGGAAGTTGGAAAGGACTGGTCAGTGCAAGAGATAGTTAACAACGTGGAGGAAGAAAGGGCTTGATCAGCACCTACTACTACTAAGCAGATCTCATTCAATCCCCACAGCAGCCCTGGGGAATAGAGGCTATTACTGCTCCCTCTTGACAGCTGAGGAAATTGAGCAAAATAGAAGTTAAAGGACTTGCCCACAGTCATACATCAGCAAGTGTCTGAGGCCAGATTTGAACTTAGGACCTCCTTATACCAGACCCAGTACTCTAACCACTGCACTACCTAACTGCCTCCATAAATAATTAGTATTTAGTCCTATAGTGAGCTAAGTTGCAAAGCACTTGACAAATATTATCTTATTCAATGCTCCCAAACACCCTGAGAAGGAAGTGCTATTATTGTCCCCATTTTACCTATGAGGAAACTGAGGCAGACAGAGGTTAAGTGATTGTCCAGAATCATACAACTAGTAAGTGTCTGAGTCCAAATTTGAACTCGGGGCTTCCTGACTTTTTAAGTTGAGCTAAGTGGTGCAGTGAATAGAGAGCACTGGGCTTGGAATCAGGAAGACTCCTCTTCATGAGTTCAAATTCAGCCTCAAACACTTACTAGCTGTGTGACCTTGGGCAAGTCATTTAACCCTGTTTGCCTCAGTTTCTTCATCTGTAAAAATGATGGAAAAAAGAAGGAATTGGCAAACCACTCCAGTATCTTTTCCAAGAAAACCCCAAAATGGGGTCACAAGGAGTCAGACAGGACTAAAACCACCAAACAACATCAACTTCCTGAGTCTTGACCTAGTGCTCTATTCCTATGTGCCACATGAACAAAGGTCTGAAAGGGAGAGAGATTCTAGGAGACAGAGGTGAGAAGGGAAGTGCATTCAAGGCATGAGGGACCACCATCTTCTCAAGGCCTCCAAAGGGAATGATGAGGGAAGATAAGCCATTGCTCCAGTATTATCTTTCTTTTTTATATAAATTTATTTTTTAGTTTTAGTTTTCAACCCTCAGTTCCACAAGTTTTGGGGTTCCAAATTTTCTCTCTCTCCCTCTCCTCCTCCCTCCCCCGCAAGATGGCACATAATCCAATGTAGGTTCCACATATACCTTCACATTGAACTTGTTTACATAATAGTCCAGTTGTAAAGAAGAATTATAACCAATGGAATGAATCATGAGAAAGAAGAAACGAAACCAAAAAAGAAGGGAAAAAAGGAGAGCAAATAATTTGACTCAATCTGCATTCAGACCCCATAATTCTTTCTCTGGATGTGCATAGCTTTTTCCATTATGAATCTTTTGGAACTGTCTTTGAACCTTGCATTGCTGAGAGGAACCAAGTCTATCAAAGTTAGTCCTTATAGATACTGTGTGTCTGTAATCATGTATAATGATCTTTTGGTTCTGCTCCCCTCATTCATATAAGTTTTTCCAGGTTATAATGAAGCCCATCTGCTCTTCATTTCTTATAGCACAATAGTATTCCATTACATTCATATACCACAACTTGTTCGGCCATTCCCCAATTGATGGGCATTCCCTTGATTTCCAATTCTTTGCCACCACAAAAAGAGCTGGTATAAATATTTTTGTACATACTGGTCCATTCCCCACTTGTGTGATCTTTTTTAGGATACAGCCCTAAAAATGGTATTGCTGGGTCAAAGGATATGCACATTTTTACAGGCCTTTGGGCATAGTTCCACATTCCTCTCCAGAATGGTTGGATCAGTTCACAACTCTACCAACAATGTAACAGTGTTCCAATTTTCCCACATCCTCTCCAGCATTTATCATCTTCCTGTTTTGTCATGTTAGCCAATCCCAGTATTTTCTTTAAATGACCTACAGGGGAAAAAAGGAGCAGAGAGCTGCAGTCAAGAAGTTTCCCTACTCCAAAATCAAGTCCCCTCTGCCCCACAGAGTTCTGCATGGCCAGCACAAACCACGCCTTACTACCAAGAGGCCCAATACCTTCTTCTAAGTGTGGAGGCAAGGAAGCACCTGTTTTATTTGATCTGTTTAAATAAATTTCTCAAATGGAAAAAAAACAGTCTTAATTTTTTTTTACATTGGGTTTTTAACTTTGGATTGTAAAGTTTTAAATGGTTAACTGTTTTCTTAATAGTCGCTGTTAGCATCTTAAACTGTTATTTAACCCCTAATAAATGTTCCTATATGCCTCACTTTTATATTTATTTTGGCACTTATACTGCTTATTGAAAGAGAAAAGTCAAGGTTGCATAAACAGTTCTTTAGAAAATAAAACTAGATGGTTTTTGTCCATAGTACTTTATCATATTTAGCTTTTATAATATGAAAGACAAAAATGTTCTGCATTTATATGACATAAATTGCTAATAAGAACATGATTATACCCTGGTTACAATATTAATTAGTGCTCAGATTTCCATCTTGTTCAGACTAGAGTGTCTCCCATACAATGAAGGAAAAAATGTAGGTATATGATTTGTTGGATTTTGTTCCTGTATCCAAAATTCAATGGTGGTGGGATGCTTATGTGGATGTTCCTTTTATTTTATGTCGAAAGTTCTAAGAATGTTCTGAACTCATCAAAAATGAAAATAGGTTCTAGGAAGACTTACATGAACTGATGAGAAGAGAAGTGAGAGAACCAGAATAACGTACACACTAACAGCAATATTGTATGATGATCAACTGTGAATGACTTCGCTATTCTTAGCAACATAAACAATTACAATTCGAAACAATTCCCAATGACATGGAAAATCCTATCCACCTCCAGAGAACTGACATAGTCTGAATGCAGATCAAAGCACACAATTTTTTACTTTATATTTTCATAGTTTTTTTTTCTTTTTAGTCTGTGTTTTCTTTCACAACACAACTAACAATATTAGGAAATATGCTTTGCATGACTGCACAAGGATAACCTATATCACATTGCTTGCCTTTTCAATGAGCCGGAAAGGGAGGGAGGGACAGAATTTGGAGCTCAAGTAAAAAAAAAAACATTAAAAAGTATTTTTACATGTAACTGGGAAAAAACAAAGTATTTTTAAATGAAAGTAAGTTCTTATGCTTCATCAAGCCTCCTTGGTAGTTTTTTGTGTTGAATATAATCCTCTAGCAACATAAGGGCACCCACTACATCAGCAGCATGTCTGGATTCTTCTGGCTTGTACACATGCTCATGTGCCCACACACACATACACACACATACACCCTTACTTCCTGAGTCCTTCAGATAATGACTAGAGAGAAAGGCTTGCCCAGGAGGAGAAAAGCAATTGCTGGAGATTTTCCTCCACCCGTATAGGGGTAGGAGCCATTCAAGAGGGAGTAGACTAGTTGTCCTTGTTAGCTAAACGCTGTATCAGTACTACCATCAATAGATACAAGAATCCCTAAGAAAGTAGAGTAGGAGTTGCAATCCCTTTCATAATATTCTAGAGCATTAGGATAAGACCAAATAGAAACAAACTCTGAATGAACTCAATTAATCAACAAGCATACATTAAGCACTTACTCTGTGCCAGGCACTAGGCTAAAGTCTGGGAATTACAAGGAAAAAATACAAATAGTCCTTGTCAGAGACTGTCTCCCTGTGTCCTGGCACAGAAAGTGGCATTTGAGCTAAGTCTTAAAGAAATCCCAAGATTCTTTAACAGGTAGAGGTGAGGAGGGAGAGAAATCCAGGAAGGGGGGACAATCAGTGAAAATTTAGAGGATGGGAGACAAAGAATCATGTGGGAGGAATAGCAAGGAGGCCACTATGAGCGAAAGGTTGAATGCATGAGGTTAATGTGTAAGAAGATAAAAAAAACCAGAGAAGCCAAGTTGACAAGATATCTAAATGCCAAAGTTGATATTTTTTCCTAGGGGCAATAGGGAACAACTGCAGATTAGCCAGAGTGGTATGGTATTACATGGTCAGACCCAAGCTTTAGGAAAATGATTTTGGCAAATGTGTGGATTGGGAGTAGACACAAAAATGAAGGGTTTGGAAGGCTATTGTAATAAAAGTGCCATAACCAAAATCAAAAGCAGTCACTGGGAGAAGCCTGAAATCAGTGTCAAAGAAATACAGAACTTCAAAGGCGAATTCTTCATCTAGGAGCTCTGTACACTAGTGACCACAGCTCGCATCCCTATCCCTATCCCTATCTACAGGCACCTTGCCACTGCCTATAAATCTGTTCAAATAGAGGTCAGCCTTTAAAAAAATTTGCATAACCCTTTCTTGTGCCTTTCAAGCCCTCCCCTCAAACTGTCTTCCCATTTTCACTGCTAAATTCATAGAACAGCCTACGTTTGCTGCTTCTACCTCTCCACTAGATTGACTTTCCAGGCACTTTTAATCTTCATTTATTATATGAGGTAATTAGACCAGGTGGCCTCCGAGGTCCCTGCCAGATCAAATTCTAAAATCCTTAATCCATGCCTGTTCACCACAGTAGATGTGATATATTGTAATGTTAGGTAAGCTCCTAGAGGGCAAGCACCATTTTCCTTTGGTTTTTGTATCTCTAGCACCCAACTGGTCCTGGCATATAAAGACTGTAAAAGTGCTTATTGATTGACTGCTTGGCTAAAGGACCTAACTATTAATCAGCGATCCTTGCATCACCCATGCTAATCATTCTTGAAAGTCCGTTGCATCCCCTTTGAGTCCTATGTGTCAATCACCACCAGCACACCTAAGATATATCATGCTCTTGTCCTCAAGACTTTTTTCCTTTTTTCCTTTCTTCCTTCTTTCCCATCCCTTTCCATCATTCACTCCCTCCCTCCCTTCCTTCATTTATCTGTTTATCTGTGGCTCTCTCTAACCCCCATTAAGTAAATTTTTAACCCTCCCCCTGCAAAAAAAAAAAAAAAACAAAGCCTTGAGAGCAGGCATTATTTTTTTTATTTTTTACTTTCTTTGTATCCTCAACACTCATCACAGTGCCTGGCATATAGTAAGCACTTAATAAATGCTAATTGACTTCTGTACCATTTAGCTGTATCACAGTTTACTTAGTCATTCTCCAGTAGGAGGACAGCCCCTTAGTTTCTAGTTCTTTGCTACCATGAAAAGAGGTACTATAGATCTTTTTGTACATTTGAGTTCTTTTCTTCTTTCCTCAGTTTCTCTGGGGCATTGTCATGGTATAGTTAGGTCAAAAGCTACACATATTTTGGTGACTTTTTGCCCATAGTTCCAAGTTGATTTCCAGAATGACAAAACCAACTCACATCTTTATCAAGAGTACACTAGTGTGCCTCTTCATTTCTCATCAGCTCACACTCCTTGGACTGGACTCTACCATGCCTCTCAAAAAACTCCCCATCAGGAAATTCATCACCATTTAGATTTCATCAGCTTTAGTATTCTCTCTTCATCAGTACCTTAAGTACCTTCTGTCCCTCTGAGTAGAGGGCAAGAGAACAGAGCAAAGCACTCCTTCCAAAACCTCTATTTAAAGAAGTCTCCCAGGGATGGAACCAAGATGGCAGAGTAAAAGTAGGGACTCTCTTGAGCTCTCCCCCAAACGCCTCCAAATACCTCTAAAAGGTGACTCTAAACAAATTCTAGAGCGGCAGAACCCACAAAAAGACAGAGTGAAACAAATTTCCAACCCAAGACAACCTGGGAGGTCAACAGGAAAGGTCTGTTGCACTGGGCTGGTAAAGGAGCACAGTCCAGACTGGGCCCCAGCAAACCCGGAACAGTCCTCAGGGGACTGAATCACTGGCAGCTGTTCTAGACTTCTCAACCCACCATAGTGGACCTGGGTGAGAGAGGAGCTCAGACCAACCCCCATCCCAGCACAGCCCTAGGGGTGGGGGTCGGGGGTGACAGTGGCAACAGGAGCAGTGGCTGCTTCCAAAGCTCTAGCCTATAGATGGTACAGGGATAAAACAACTGATCAGAAGGATATTACAGGGATCTCTTTACTAGCACTGAGGCAAGATTCTTGTGGCAGCAGTGGAGAACGGACTCTCCTCACAGTTTCAGGGCAAAAAAAAAGTGCTTGTGGTCACTCACAGACCAGAGCACAGGCCAGGAGAGCAGTAAACACCTCTCCTTAGATCATACCACCTTGGAAGAACTAAAAACTTAGAAGTCTCTAGAGGCATCTATGAAAATGGCTGCACAAAACCCCTGAAGCTTGGAACAGTATACCCTCCACACTGGGAACAGAGCACTACCTTTAAAAAAGAGTTAAAAAGTCAAGTAATTGGCTGGGCAAATGAGCAAACAGTGGGAAACAACTCACACTGGAGAATCTTATTTTGGTGACAAGGAAAATCAAAACACACAATCAGAAAAAGACAACAAAGTCAAAATTCCTACATCCAAAGTCTCCAAGATAAATACGAATTGGTCTCACTCAGGTCATGGAAGAGCTCAAAAAGGATTTTGAAAACCAAGAAAGAGAAGTAGAGGAAAAATTGGAAAGAGAAATGAGAGTGATGCAAGAAAATTATGAAAAACCAGTCAACGACTTGCTAAAGGAGACCCAAAAAAGTACTGAAGGAAATAACACCTTAAAAATACATTAGACTAGGGGGCGGAGCCAAGATGGCTGCTGGTAAGCAGGGACTAGAGTGAGCTCCATACCGAGTCCCTCCAAAAACCTATAAAAAATGGCTCTGAACCAATTCTAGAATGGCAGAACCCACAGAACAGCAGAAGGAAGCAGGGCTCCAGCCCAGGACAGCCTGGATGGTCTCTGGGTGAGGTCTATTCCACACAGAGCTGGGAGCTGGGAACGGAGTGGAGCAGAGCCCAGCCTGAGCGGTGTGGAACAACCAAACTTGGAGTCGGGCAGATGGGGCCCCTAGCACCCTGAATATGTGAGCTGCGGCAATTACCAGACCCCTCGACCCACAAACACCAAAGACTGCGGAGAAGGTTAGTGGGAAAAGCTGTGGGAGTGGAAGGAGTTCGAGGTTCGGCTTCCAGCCCCGGGGGCAACGGAGGTGGGGCAGCTACAGCTGTTGTTACTTCAGGCTCCAGGCCCACCTGGTGGGAGAAATTAAGTGGCGGATCAGAGCAGGAGTGCAACAGCCTGCTGAAGATCTAAGCCCAGTCTGGACTGGGGGTTCTTGGGGAAGGAGTAGTGCGGGTCTGACAGAGCTGGCACCTCCCCCCCAAAAGTGCAACATAGAACTCATTAGTCTACAAGCAGTCATACCCCACTGAAAAACTCAAGGGTCAAGTTAGTTGGTTGGGAATATGGCCAGGCAGCGAAAACACACCCAGATTCAGTCTCAGACTTTGGATTCTTTCTTTGGTGACAAAGAAGACCAAAACATACAGCCTAAAGAAGACAACAAAGTCATAGAGCCTACAACAAAAGCCTCCAAGAAAAACATGAGCTGGCCCCAGGCCATAGAAGAACTCAAAAAGGATTTGGAAAAGCAAGTTAGAGAAGTAGAGGAAAAATTGGGAAGAGAAATGAGAAGGATGCGAGAAAACCATGAAAAACAAGTCAATGACTTGCTAAAGGAGACCCAAAAAAATACTGAAAAATACACTGAAGAAAACAACACCTTAAAAAACAGACTAACTCAAATGGCAAAAGAGCTCCAAAAAGCCAATGAGGAGAAGAATGCCTTGAAAGGCAGAATTAGCCAATGGAAAAGGAGGTCCAAAAGACCGCTGAAGAAAATACTACTTTAAAAATTATATTGGAGCAAGTGGAAGCTAGTGACTTTATGAGAAATCAGGATATTATAAAACAGAACCAAAGGAATGAAAAAATGGAAGACAATGTGAAATATCTCCTTGGAAAAACCACTGACCTGGAAAATAGATCCAGGAGAGATAATTTAAAAATTATTGGACTACCTGAAAGCCATGATCAAAAAAGAGGCTAGATGCCATCTTTCAAGAAATTATCAAGGAGAACTGCCCTGATATTTTAGAGCCACAGGGCAAAATACAAATTGAAAGAATCCATCAATCGCCTCCTCAAATAGATCCCAAAAAGAAATCTCCTAGGAATATTGTCGCCAAATTCCAGAGCTCCCAGATCAAGAAGAAAATACTGCAAGCAGCCAGAAAGAAACAATTTGAGTATTGTGGAAACCCAATCAGAATAACCCAAGATCTGGCAGCTTCTACATTAAGAGATCAAAGGGCTTGGAATGCGATATTCCGGAGGTCAATGGAGCTAGGATTAAAACCTAGAATCACCTACCCAGCAAAACTGAGTATCATGTTCCAAGGCAAAATATGGACTTTCAATAAAATAGAGGACTTTCAAGCTTTCTCAGTGAAAAGACCAGAACTGAATAGAAAATTTGACTTTCAAACACAAGAATCAAGAGAAGCATGAAAAGGTAATCAAGAAACAGAAATTGCAAGGGACTTACTAAAGTTGAACTGTTTTGTTTACATTCCTACATGGAAAGATGATGTGTATGATTCATGAGACCTCAGTATTAGGGTAGTTGAAGGGAATATGCACATATATATATATACATACATATATATATATATATATATATATGTTTATGTATATATATATGTGAATGTGTATGTATGTATATATCTATGTGTGTGTTTATATATATATATATGTAAAGAGAGAGAGCAGACACAGGGTGAGTTGAAGATGAAGGGAAGATATCTAAAAGAAATAAAATGAAATTAAGGGATGAAAGAGCAACATACTGAGAGAGGGAGATAAGGAGAGATAGAATGGGGTGGATTATCTCGCATAAAGGTGGCAAGAGGAAGCAGTTCTGTGGGAGGAGGGGAGAGGGCAGGTGAGGGGGGAATGAGTGAACCTTGCTCTCATCAGATTTGGCCTGAGGGGGAATACCATACATACTCAGTTGGGTATCTTACCCCACAGGAAAGAAGAGGGAGGAAGATAAAAAAAATAAAAGGGGGGGGATGATCGAGGGGAGAGCAGATGGGGGTGGAGGTAATCAAAACAAACACTTTGGAAAGGGGACAGGGTCAAGGGAGAAAATTCAATAAAGCGGGATGGGTTGGGAAGGAGCAAAATGTAGTTAGCCTTTCACAACATGAGTATTGTGGAAGGGTTATACATAATGATACATGTGTGGCCTAGGTTGAATTGCTCGACTTCTTAGGGAGGGTGGGTGGGAAGGGAAGAGGGGAGAGAATTTGGAACTCAAAGTTTTAAAATCAGATGTTCAAAAAATAAAAGTTTTTGCATGCAACTAAAAAATAAGATACACAGGCAATGGGGCGTAGAAATTTATCTTGCCTTACAAGAAAGGAAGGGAAAAAGGGATGAGAGGGGAGGGGGGTGATAGAGGGGAGGGCTGACTGGGGAACAGGGCAACCAGAATATAAGTCATCTTGGAGTGGGGGGGAGGGTAGAAATGGGGAGAAAATTTGTAATTCACACTGTTGTGAAAATCAATGCTGAAAACCAAATATGTTAAATAAATAAATTTAAATTAAAAAAAATATATTAGACTAAATGGCAAAAGAGATCCAAAAAGCCAATGACATCAAAACAACTCTTAGGTACCATATCTCTTTTGTCAGATTGCTAACATGACAAAGCAGGAAAATTATAAATGCTGGAGAAGATGTGGGAAAATTGGAACACTAATACATTGTTGGTGGAGTTGTGATTTGATCCAACCATTTTGGAGAGCAATTAGCAACTATGCCCAAAGGGCTATAAAAATGAGCATACCCTTTGAACAAGCAATACCACTTGTAGGACTGTATCCCCAAGAGAAAGAATTGGAAATCAAGGGGATGTCCATCAATTGGGGAATGGCTAAACAAGTTGTGGTATATGAATGTAATGGAATACTAAGAAATGAGGAGTAGACGGACTTCATAGTAGCCTGTAAAGACTTACACGATCTGATGCCGAGTAAGGGGAGCAGAACCAGGAGAACATTATACATGTCTGTGGTGACTAACTTTGATAGACTTGACTCTTCTCAGCAATGCAAGGTTCTAAGACAGCTCGAAAAGACTCATGATGGAAAAAGCTATGCACATCCAGGGAAGGAATTATGGAGTCTGAATGCAGATTGAGGCAAACTATTTGCTCTCTTTTTTTTCTCTTTTCGTTCTGTTTCTTCTTTCTCATGGGTCATTCCATTGGTTATAATTCTTTACAACTTTACTATTGTGGAAAAAAGTATAATGTGAAGGTATATGTAAAACCTATATCATATTACATGCCATCTGGGTGGGGGGAGAGGGAAGGAAAGAAAATTAGGAACTCAAAAACCTGTGGAACTGAGTGTTGTAAACTAAAAATAAAAAATTAATTTAAAAAAAGCCAATGAGGAGAAGAATGACTTAAAAAGCAGAATTGGCCAAATAGAGAAGGAGGTCCAAAAGCTCACTGAAGAAAATAATTCCTTAAAAATTAGAATGGTGAGGCAGCCAGGTGGCGCAGTGAGTAGAGCACCGGCTCTGGAGTCGGGAGGACCTGAGTTCAAATTTGGCCTCAGACACTTGACATGGTTACTAGCTTGTGACCTTGGGCAAGTCACTTAGCCCCAATTGCCCTGCCTTCCCCCCTCCAAAAAAAATGCAAATGGAACAAATGGAAGCTAATGACCCTATGAAAAATCAAGAAATTATAAAACAAAACCAAAAGAATGAAAAAATAGAAGACAATGTAAAATATAGCATCAAAACAACTGACCTAGAAAATAAATCAAGGAGAGATAATTTTAAAATTATTGGACTACTCACAAGTCAATAAAAGAGCCTAGATATCATCTTTCAAGAAGTTATCAAGGAAAACTGCCCTGATATTCTAGAACCAGAGGGTAAAATAGAAACTGAAAAACTCCACTGATCACCTCCTGAAAGAGATACCAAAAGGAAAACTCCCAAGAATATTATAGCCAAATTCCAGAGTAACAAGATCAAGAAAAAAATATTGCAAGCAGCCAGAAACAAACAATTCAAGAATTGTGGATACACAATCAGGATACCACAATGTTTAGCACCTTCTACGTTAAGGGATTGGAGGGCTTAGAGTATGATATTCTGGAAGTCAACAGAGCTAGGATTAAACAAAGAATCACCTGCCCAGCAAAACTAAGTGTAATCAATAAGGGGGAAATGACATTCAATGATATAGAGGAATTTAATGCATTGTTGAGAAACTAGAGCTAAATAAAAAAAAATTCACTTTCAAATACAAGACTTAGGAGAAGCATGAAAAGGTAAACAGCAAAGAGAAATCATAAAGGACTTATCAAAGTTGAACTGTTTACATTCCTACATGGAAAGATGATATTTGTAATTCATGGAACCTTTATCAGTTTTAGGGTAGTTGGAGGGAATATATATACATACACATATATGTATACATATATATTCACATACATACCCACACAAATATATAGACATATATAGACAGAGGGCACAGGGTGAGTTGAATATGAAGGGCTGATATCTAAAAAATAAAATTAAGAAGTGAGAGAGGAGTGTACTGGGAGAAGGAGAAAGGGAGAGGTAGAATGGAGTAAACTATCTCACATAAAAGAGGCAAGAAAAAGCTTTTACATTGGAGGGAAAGAGGAGGGAGGTGAGAGTGAATGAGTGAACCTTACTCTTATCGGATGTGGCTTAAGGAGGCAATAACATACACACTCAATTGTGTATGGAAATCTATCTTAACTCACAGGAAAGTAGGAGATAAGGGGTGGATAATAGAAGGGAGGGCAAATTGGGAGAGGGAGTAACTAGAAGCAAACACTTTTAAGGAGGGACAAGGTCAAAGGAGAGAATAGAATAAACATGGGGTAGAATGGGATGGAGGGAAATACAGTCTTTCACAACACGACTATTGTGGAAGTGTTTTGCATGACTACACATGTATAACCTATATTGAATTGTTTGCCCTCTCAATGAGGATGGGTGGGGAGAGAGGAAGGGAGAGAATTTGGAACTCAAAGTTTTGAAAAGTGAATGTTAAAAATTGTTTTACATGCAACTGGGAAATAAAATACACAGGCAATGGGGTACAGAAACCCAGCTTGCCCTGCAGGAAAATAGAAGGGGAAGGGGATAAGAGATGGGGGTGGTGATAGAAGGAGGGCAAACTGGGGGAAAGGGTAATCAGAATGCATGCTGTTATAGGGTGGGAGGAGGGGAGAGATGGGGAGAAAATTTAGAACTCAAAATATTGTGGAAATGAATGTTGAAAACTAAAATAAATAAATACTTTTTTTAAAAAAAAGGTCAGTATTACACGGTCAAAACAAAATAAAAATAACAAGATGTCTCCCAGACCAGCCATCCTTTTGTATCCGGCCAGTTGCTCTCCTTGAGATGGAGCCCCGATTTAGTCTCGATTTATACTTGCCCTGCTACAGGGACCTTCTTCTTCAGCACCCTCCCTCCCACTTTTCAGCTTCCTTTTTTGCATGTTGTCTTCCTCCACAATACTTTAAGCTCCTTGAGAACAGGGATTATTTTTCTTTTTTTCATATTTGTACCCCAGTATTTAGCACAGTGCCTAGTACATTTGTTGTTAGGTTGTGTCCTACTTTTCATGACCCTTTGGACCATAGCACACCACACCCTTCTGACCTAAAGGGCTCATCTTCTGATGCTATGTCTTTTGGCATTTTAATACCATCTATGGAGTTTTCTTGATAAAGATGCTGCAGTAGTTTGCCATTTCCTTCTCCATTTTTTTTTAATATGGGAAGAGGTTAAGTGACTTGCCCAGGGTCACACAGCTAGTAAGTATCTGAGGTCAGATTTGAACTCTGGTCTTTCTGAGCCCAATGCTCTATCCACTTTGACAGCTAATGACTGCCTAGCACATAGATAAACATTGATAAATGCTTTCCCACACCTCCTCTAACATTTATCAAATCCCTCTTTTACTATCTTTGCCAATCTGAAAGCTATGACATGGAACCTCAAAGTTGTTCTAATTTTCTTTTTTCTGATTATTTGTGACAGAATTTTTTTTCACATGATTGTTGATAACTTAAAATTCTTTCTCTGAAAACTGCTTGGCCATTTATTTATTGGAGAATGGATCTAAGTCTTGAACATTTGAATCATTTTCTTATATTTCTTGTAAATGAAACCTTTATCCCAATTAAATGCTTCCCTTCTAATTTTGCTGCATTGGTTTTGTTTGTGTAGACCCTTTTCATTTTTCTATAGAGAGTCAGCTAGCTCATGCAGTAAATAAAGTCCTCTGCTTGGGATGGGGAAGTCTGAAGTTCTAATCTAGCTTCAAACACTGACTAGCTGCATTTATTCCTTTATTCTTTCTGTGCCTCATTTTCCCCAACTTAAAATAGGGTTAAACTATAGCACTTCCCTTCCAAGATTGTTGGGCGGATCAAATAAGATATTTGTAAAGTCTTTGCTCACTACAATATATAACAAATGCTAGCTATAAAGTAATAGCTCTCCCTCCCTCTCTCTCTCTCTCTCTCTCTCTCTCTCTCTCTCTCTCTCTCTCTCTCTCTCTCTCTCTCTCGGGTTGGTCACGAACTTTTCCGCTAGCCATAGAAGGGACAGGAAATTTCTTCCTTGCTCCTCTGCGTGTTTGACATCTTGGTCAAGGATCCTTTTGCTTTCTCCTGTACTGAGAGCTAGGACACGGTTCCTGCATAGGCAGACGGGTTCCACCAGAGAGCGCTGTTGGCCCCCTCCGGACTCCCGGCCCTTCGGAATGGCCCGTACGGCAGCGTGGTGATGTCATCCCGCTGGCGGCCGCGGCGACCACGCGGCGTCGGCCGCGCAGGCCGCGCAGGCGCGTGGTGGTGGGTACGCAGGCGCAGTGCGGCAGGGCCGAGGCCGGAGGCGCGGAAGGCTGGGTGGGCTCGGGTCCCGGAGCTGAGGTGGCGGCGCGGGGCGGGCTGCGGGCGGCGGCGCTGGTCTTCATGAGCCGCCGGCAACAGGCGCGGGGCGCCTGGGGGGGCCCCAGCGCCGCGGGAAGGAGCAGCGGCCGAGGAAAGGGCGTGAACCACCCTCCGGACAGGTAAGAACCCGAGTGGGGCCGCGTCTGAATCCTGGAGGGCTGCCTGGAGGAGGAGCCTCCGACCGCAGAGCGGGAGCGGGGGGTGAGGCGGGGGCATTGAATGCCGCTTCTTTCCGAGAGCTTGGATGGCCGAGTTCTGGGTCTGGAGTCGGGGACTAGCTTCCTTCCCTCCTTGGGCCTCAGCTTCCTCGCATGTCAAACGATGGAAGCCATCTGAGCGGCCTCCAGGCCCCATCCAGCGCCGAGCCTAGGGGCCGCCGAGTGCCCATCTCTCCAAGGCCGGCCGCCTAGAGGCCCTGATGGTCAGACCCTGCCTGGGTGACCCCGGCCTCGGGTTCTCCTGACAACCCCTGCTTCCCCCGGCTGTGACGTGTGGAAGTGCTTCGGGGGACCCCGGCCTCGGGCTCCCGACCCCTTCACCCCACGGCCCCGCCCCCAGCCAAGCTCCCCCTCCCCCACGATCTCTGTCCTCCGGCTTTCCTCGGTCCTTCTTCACGTCCTGTCATGTTGAGGTTGTGTCTCTGCCCCTCCTGGACGCCGGACGATAGAAGATCTGGGCTCAAACCCCAGCCCTGCCCCCCTCAGTAGCTCTGGGCAGGCCCCTGAGCCACGCCAGGCTCCCGCCTCATCTGGCCCGAGTGCCCAGCTTGGCCACCCAGTGAGCCCCTTTATTCAAGGCCAGGGGTGGTCGACTGGTATTCGGAGATGCCCTGGGTCTGGGTTCAAATTCCAGGTCCGAGCCGCTCACCAGATGGGTGTCGCCTATAGAAGGGTGCTCCTGAGAGCCACCTGGTTGTTTCCAAGATTGGTTGAGATCAAGGCTACCAGGCTCGGGCTGCAGAGAGCAGCTGCTGTGATTCCTCAGCCAGCGCCCTGCCCGTGCCTCACTGTGGCCTGGACTGGGGTTCAGGAAGACCCATCCTCAGTCCCTGGAAAGTTAAGAAAGTGGCTTGAGTGTAGGTCATTGGGAGGCCTGGAGCCCCGGTAGAACAGGACTTCTTGGGGTCTTGTTATGTTTCCCCGATGCCTGGCCCATACTAGGCACTTCATTGGTGCTGTGGCACAGGTAGCATGAGTCTCAAAACGTCTCTCCAAGGGGTTCCCTGTTACTCTTAATCTCAAGGTAATATAGAATCAGAGGGGATAACATTGTATCGGCCATATATGGAGTAGCAGCATAGTATTCAGGGCTGGAGAGAAATCTAGTCCATCCCCCTGTAGTTTTACAGACAGTAAAATTGAGGGGGCCAGGAAGTTAAAGTCACAGGAGTGGTTAGGACCAGAGCCAGTGCTCTTAAAACTTGACCGTACTGCCTGCCTTATAAGGATTTAGGAATATTTCACATCGAGTAGGCTCTGGGGAATGAGATTGTCTGCACGTTTTATAAGGATTATGTGGAAGCCCTCGAACTAGATATGTTCTCCTTGGCCCTGGAGAATGGAGCTCAAACCAGCAAGTGAGAGTTTGTGATGGTCCAGAAAGTCTCTGAGCCTTGGAAGCAGGCTGGTGCTGCTCCGTAGCTTCTCTCTCCTGCATATGCAGCCAGGCTTTGAGGGCCCCGTCCCCAGCCTTTCCCTCCTTCCCTGCCCATGACATAAGAAATGGGAAACCAAGCCAATAGTCTTAGGTGAGAACCTCCTCCCCCCACACCCCACCCTCAGCATGCCCCAGTGTGCCATATCCTGAAATTCCTTGCACCAAGCCCCAGGGACAACCCAAGATCTGGTCTTCTACCAAGCCTGAATGTTAAGCCTTGGGCCTTTTCACTATGATAATGGTGTATTGCTTTACTAGTGATTGTTCTCAAAGGTGGAGGATCACCTACTGGTTATGTTGGAGTGGCTCTTCTCATTCAGGCACAGGCTGAACCAAATGACCCCAGAGGTCTTGTAAGAAGAGATGACTTTGGGCCAGAGGAAGCCCAAAGAAGCATTCCTTTGGTGAAGGTTTGGACTAGAAGACCACAAAGGTCCTTTCCAAATTCCCAGCTAATTCTGTGAGGCACATGTGATTCCCATCTTTGAAAAACTGAAAAGTTTTCACAAGAAGATGTTAGAATGAATTCTGTTAAAGCACAGAAGAGAGAACCAAGAATAGAAGTTCAAGAGAAGGTTGGGTGGCTGGCTGCCTGTCTCAGATGTTGCTAATAGGATTCATACTTCAAGTAGGGCTTGGCCTGGGTTACTGAGAGATTTCTGCCAACTCTTAACTCTGGTCATGTTTAGATTAGTTGTGGTTGTGCACTGGGTGCGGCCATTCCTCTGTCATAGTTCCACCAGCTTTATATAGCTGGCAGAGGCACAGTCAGAGTTGGTGTATGTAGCTGTTGGCTCTGGTGAGCAATATTCAGTCTTATTTCCATCAGATTTTTTTTTTCTTTTCAACAACCCCTAAAGCACCCAACTAGCATATGTGATATTGATGAACCACAAAAATGGCAAGAAGCAGGTAAAAGGAGGAAGGAAAGCATTGGTCTTTATTTGAGAGTGTCCAAAGAGCAGGGCATGATAAGTGGGCAGTCTATAAAGTGGAAGCCTTCATTACAGATCTTTCAGGTTACTTAGAAAGCCTCACGTGCAAATATTTGTCTCCTAGGTGGAAAGACTATCTCCCAGTTGGACAGCGGATGCCTGGGACACGTTTCATTGCTTTTAAAGTTCCTTTAAAAAAGGTTAGTAAAAGCTAGTAGGATTTCTTTTCAGAAATAGACATACAGAACCTAGTGATAAAATTGTGTTTTGGTGTAGTAAAGCCATATTCTCATCATGGAATCTCTGAAAATTATGTTGTTTTTGCTTGAACTTATTAGGAGGATGGATGGGGAAGAAATGTGAGAAGGAAAGTATATGTGATGTAAAATATGAGGAAAAATAAGGTTTCTATGCAGATAATAAATTCGATTCAATGTTTATATTTCCATGGTATCCTCTAGGTCTCCCTGGTGGTATGTATTTAAGTGAGTAAGGGACACTTGATGCAAGTATCAATACAGCTGTGCCCCTGATGTTTCTACATCTCATCTCAGGTATTCTCTCCAAGTTAAGACTTTCTTTCATTCCCATATTCATGTGAATGATCTTACCATCCCAAAACTAAATGCTGCACATATTCTTGTATCCCTTGTGGAGAAGAATCCATTGAATGGAAGATTATTACTAACATTTCAGCAATGGCTACTTTCATCCACACACACAAGAAGTACAGTCTCTGCAGTAATTTATATGCGGTCTTGGTTACAAACAGAAAATTAATTTGAGAGTGGACCACATATACATAAGTTGGATGTTTTAGTCACTTATTTAAGGGTTTGGCATCAGTACTTGACATTTCTAAACTTGGGTGTCAAGAGGGAGCTTGGACCTATGATTTTGTCAGTTCAAGGAACTCCAAGTAAGCAAATGCTTCCCCAAATACAGAAAGAAAGGCTCCATTATGTACCTCAGTATTCATATCATTCCTTTCTTATGTTAGCAGAGGCCTGGAAACAAAGTGAATGTCTTTTAATTGGGGAATGGCTAGAAAAAAACTGGAATACAAATATAGGAAAATTAAGAAATTGTATCTTACAAAACAGTAAACATAAGGAATTTGGAGAAATATGAGAAGACTTGTGTGTATTGGAGCAGTTCAGGTTCTTGGAGGAGTCAGGCTATTGATCCTGTCATTCAGCTGAAACTGGTCTCTCCCAAGAGTTGCCAGATCTGGTAGCCTTATCTTCATCTTCATTCTCTTTGACCTCTCCACAGCCTGTGATCCAGTTGGAACACCTCCTGGATGCTTTTTCCTCTTACTTTCTGATAGATCCTTATCAGTCTCCTTTGCTGGTTCCTCTTTCATGTCATGTCCATAACTGTGGGTGTTCCTCAGGGCTCTGCTTGGGCCTTCTTTTCTCCCCTTACCATCTCCCATGGAGATGTCATCAGCTTCCATCCATGGCTTTAATTCTCATCTCTATTCAGATTATTTGTACCACCAACTTCCTAGTCATCCAGGCTCACAACTTCACTGTTATGCCATTCCTCACTTTGACCCCACATAGCCACCTCTGTTGCCAAAAGGCACAGGCCTTGCCTTGACCATAGTAGGGAATTAGTTCCCTATCGGGGGCATGGCAGACCTGAAGCACTGTCCTGGTCCTAATCAATAGCTTATGGATCTAAGGAGTAGAATCAAGGGAAATTCCATATGGCTGAGGCCTGTGCTTTAGACTTTAGCCCTTGCTCTTTTCAGTAAGGTAAGAAAATCCTGCCTGCCAAGGGGTCACTGCCAGGGTCCCTAGACACAGCCTTAATGGATTGGAAGTCTAGAGGAAAGCATTCCCTATCACTGAGGCCCAAGGATGAGACCCTCAGCCCTTGCAATCAAGTCTGGATTCACAGCATCTTGCGCAATCAGGATTGCTGCTGAGGTCCTAGTTCCATATAGGAGGAGTGACCTGGCCCTTGTTCTTTCTGGAGAGCAGGTGGGGTAGGAGTCGACTGTGTAGCAACAAGACTGTGGATCCCACCTTGTCTGAGGAGCTGTGGATGCCAGGAAACCTAATCTCAGCTTTGTTCTGTGGCTCGTGAACTCAAGAGACATAATCATGTCCCAGGCTTGGCTGGGACATCCAGCTGATGTGGTTGGATTCTCTCGGGAGAAGCCTCATCTAAAATGGGGACAGTAACCTTTCCCCCTCAACCTCATAAGGTGGTTGGTGAGAATCTGGGAGATACTGGGTGAAAATGCTTCAGCAATGTAAGGTGGTCATGCTGTTTTTGTCATTGTTTTTTATTGTTCTCTTTGACAGAGCTTTGAAGAAAAACTTGCCCCAGAAGAACGCTTTTCCCCTTTGGATCTTGTTAACAAAATACGAGAACAGAACGAAGAGCTTGGATTGATCATCGATTTAACCTACACTCAGCGCTATTATAAACCAGAGGTGAGACCTTTTCATTGGTGGGGTTGGGAAAGCAGGCTGGCTGGTCTTCTTGCCAAGCTCTGAAGGAAACAGTGCCTGTAGAGGCAGAGGTGGGAGAGCTAGACTCTGTGCTTGGCTTGTGTTGTGGGGGGCAAAGTGAGTGGCATTTGAGGCCAGTTAGGTGTGACGGACTTTGGGCAAATGGTCCTGAGAATTTCTGACTCACCTTTTGATTTTCCTTTCTGCTGTCGTCATTCATTTGTGGAAAGAGATGGAAAGATTAATGTGATTCCCTCCTGCCCCAACTTTGATTTGCAGGAGTTGCCAGAGGCTCTTCCTTACTTAAAGATTTTTACCGTTGGACACCAGGTGCCTGATGATGACACAATTTTAAAATTCAAATGTGCTGTGAACAAATTCTTGAAAGAAAACCAAGATAATGGTGAGTTTGACTTTTTCCTGGTTGTCTGATTTTCCCAAGTATGCGTTATCTGTTGAATAGGAAGATGCTTTAAATTAAATACTACCTGTGCCTGTTGTTATTAGAATTAGCATTAGAAGGATTGTGCTAAGTCACATGAAAATCAAAATGCAAAGTGGGGCTAATGGAGATGAACCCCAAGAAACTGTGTGATGAGATCTTAGGGTGAGGTAGGGAACCCTTTGACTGCACTGATCTCTTTTTAACTTAAGAATAGGAAACATAAAATAATTTCTTACATAAAAGTAGGCTTTTATGTAAAGGGAGGATTTAATAGAGAAACCAGACATAGGAGAGATAGAAAGAACCTCACAAATCAAAAAGAAAATAAAAGGAAAACAGATTTTTACAGAATAATGTCCCCATCATTTGGCCTTCTAAGGTAATACAAATAAAATCTTTAGCGCCTTGTTGTGTTTCCCCAACTATAGGTGTGAATGGGTATGCATTTAAATGTGCCTGCCCCACATGTGGGATGAAATTAAGCCAAGGGCTAGAGGTTTCTAGAGGCTAGAGGATCCAGTGCCTTGGATCCACCTTACTCGCTGAATATAAAGTATAGGGTGTCATGCAAATGATTGTTTTTCAGAGTAAAATACGACAAGGAAATATGAAACTTGATTCAGTAAACAAGCACATGCTCAAAACATACATGTGTAAACTTTGATTTCATTTTTTTGATCAGCTGGGTAAGTGGGGATGAGAGGGGAGCCAAGGGAGAGCAAAATGTCTTGAGGGCAAGGGGGAGCCATAGGGATCATAGACTCTCAGAGAAGGAAGGAACTGTAGAGCTTACTTACTTACCCATGAGCTTGGTAAGTAAAAAGAAAGGAATGGCTTGGCAGAGAAAGTCTTTTAAGGACAAGGAGAGCTCCAGAAAGGCTCAGTGGTTCCTGAATCCACTTAAACCTGTAGCTGGCTATCTCACTGCCCTTTGAAAGCTTTGGTCCCCTCTTTGCACCTCTTGGCCCATCCTTGCTCCATGTACTTTCAGGGGCTCTCTGCTCTAAATGGGATAACTCGAGTAACCCATTGGATAGGTAGCTTAGGATCTAGGTCTCAGCAGCCATGGCCATTACCACAGGTAACAAGACAGATCTGTAGTTTTGCTTGCATACTTTGTAAGCAATGTCTTTTGACCCAGCAGTGGTGCCTCTTGGGCATTTGTCTCAAAGATACATGAAGGTTTCTCCTCAGAGGCAAGTCCTAATGTATTTATTGGACATCTGTGACTAAAATAAGTGTTGATTACTTTGGGGAAATGTCAGTTCAAAGCCAGATATGCTATACAACCTCAATCAAAAGGAATATAGCTAGAATAAGGTCTCAAAGAAAGAGAAGAAAACTCAGAGAAAAGATATGGATGGCTCTGCACCTTTTCCAGGTCTCACTTCTGGAGGTTCAGCACACAGAAATGGCAGATCTGGCAAAAGGTCCAAAAAGGGACCAGCCTGCCTCTGCTCTCCATTGTTAGATTTGCTCCGTCCCTTCCTCTAAAAGGTAGAGGTCCTCAGAGACACTTGTAGGCCAGAGACCTCAGCTCTCAGGCCATTGCTTAGCTGAATTGACAGTCACCCCCTTCATCTTGTAATGCACCTCAAGAGAACAAGTTCCCACTACCTTTGGGGGTTAGGGTCAGAGTAGGCATGAGGAACTTCTCAAGCCCTATCCTTAGGAAATGAGCAAGGACAAGGAGGGGACTAGGAGAGGAGGATTTTTCTCTTACCTCTTTCTTCTTGTGCCATTGCATTTCTATGACAGCCTTTGTTTCCTGCTGCTTTCCAGCCCCTCCTGGTCGAGGCTGACCTGGAACTTCTTTTTCTTAGCCCAGTGGCCTTCACAACTAGGCTTATGCTCTATCAAGGAAGGCATTTTCCGGGTCTCTTTTGGCTGGGCCCTTCCTCCAAGCCCCCTCACTGCTCCTAAATGCCCCACATGCATCTTCATTCTGGCTTCAGTCTTTCTCCTGTGGATCAACTGTAAAACCATAGTGTCCTACACATTAAGAGATAGTCTTTGATGGGTCCTTGGCACTGCCAGCCTCCTCTAGGTGGGACTGTTGACAATAGCCCTAAAAGCCTTAGTAATGAGCCACTTTGCTTTTGAAAGCTTGATCTGGGAATTTAGCTGTCCCTTTAAACTCCCCCCATTGGTCCATTCTGAACCTATCCTCTGAAGACCTCTTCCTTGTACCTTATCTTACATGTGGCACCCAATTAAATAAGTTCCTTCTCCTCCATTCTGGAGGATGTACCTGCTGAGCTGCCTTCCTGTCATGCTCCCTGCTGCCCTGGCCCTTGGATCGTGGAGGCTCCTTCTGGTCCCTTCCCTTTTACTGGGTCCCATGTGTAGATGCAGTGTTTGCAAAGGCAAACAGGTTCACATTGTATCTGATTTATGGATGGCATAACTTAGTGCCGAGTGGCAGCATGGCATCGTGGAGAGGGAGCCGGTGGGGCTTAAAGCCAGGAAGTCCCACCTCTGACTCCTCTTGGAGGTGGCCTTACAAGTCCCTTCAGTTCGAGGCTCAAGACAACTAAGACTTAAGGTACACTGGTAAAAGAAGTTTTCTTATTTAGGAATTCCCTCTTCCAGGAAATCCCAAGCCCAGTCCCTCCTCCTTCCCCCATCAATAACCTAGTCACCTACTTTTCTTTAATGGTAAATTGGAATGAGACGTGTTCACTCTCCTGTGACATTTGATGCTAGTTTATGTTACAAACCTCCTTCATGTTCATTCTCTCATGAAGAGAGAATGTAACAGACTGATTCTCTGCCCCTTTAGCGAGGAATTCCTTTGCAAGCTCAGAGAGTGAACATTCTTCAGAAATGCACTTTATCAGCTCATTGAGCAAACATTTATGTGGAGCACCTACTATAATACTGTGTCCCAGACCCTGGCCTAGTGCAGACACAAAAATGCCTGAGGCTCTGCCCTCAAGTAGCTTGCATTCTACTAGGGAGATAAGACATGAACACAGGTGCATAAATACAACATGTATACAAAGTCCTCTGCTGAGGGAGAACGCACTAACAACTGGGAGAGACGGGGGAGGAGCCTTGGAGGAAGATAGATAACTGTGCTGTTTGTCATATTGCTAGTGTTGAAGCATCATTCCCTTAATTGTAAATTTCCCATTTTATAGACAAACTTATTGGAGTCCACTGTACACATGGTTTAAACAGAACAGGATATCTTGTTTGCCGGTGAGTTCGTAAGCCCAGGGGCAGGCTGGGTGGGCTGTATCATGAATGTAAGTCAGCTTTTTAATGCGAGCTTACAAACAACCCAGAATCAACTGTTTGTCGTTTAGCATTCCTTTCTTCCCATCATTAGATCTCTGACTTGAATTATGTTGCTCTGTTCAGGTATTTGATTGATGTTCAAGGCATGAAACCAAACGATGCAATAGAATGTAAGTATGGAAACTTGCATTTCTTTGTCCTTTTCATTGAATTTCTTGTGTAACATGTTCAGAAGCCCAGGCACGTGGAAGAGAGAGAGGATTTTGTCTAAAGTCTAGAAAGCAGGCCATTCTGGAGTTTAGGGGGAAAAGATGACAAAGAGAAATTGGAATTCTTTTAGAATTAGCTGTGTGAAAAAACCTTGGTTTATTCTCTGTTCACTTATGATTACTAGTATTCCTTCTACTCCTTAGTGTTCAATAGATGTCGAGGACATGCTATAGAAAGACAGAATTACATTGATGACCTCCGGCATGGACCAATCAGAAAGTGAGTCCTGTATCTCATTTTTGTGAAAGGCTTGAGAGGGTTTTTTTTTTTGGTTTTTTTTTTTAACGTCCTTAGAATTCTTAACAAAAACAAGAAAACTTACTTTACTAGTTTGGGCACCAGTAATATGAAATGTGAAATGTTTGTTTTTAAGGAATGATGGTACTTTAAGGTCAGACCATTTTGAAGAATCATCATTTATCAAAAGGAGAAACTTTTACAACAGCCACGAAACTGATTATCACGGGCCCAGACGGACCTTTCATTGGTCCCAAGACTTTCACTCCCAGCCCCAAGAAGGCTTCCACTACCAGCCCCATGAGTTCTACTCTCAACCCAGAGATTTTCGATCCCATCGAAGAGAATTCCACTCACAACCACGAGATTTCTACCAGTCATCCAGGTATACATTCCCTTTTTTTTTCTTAATGCCAAAGGGCCAGCCTCCACACATTTTGTATGAGCTTAGAACTCTCTTTGGATATAATGATTTAAACCTATCTCTTATTTTATCACGATTCACTCTTGGTAAAGAAACTATGTCACTACTTAAAACTGTGAAGTACTTATCTATTTTTGTTTACTAGTTAAAATTTTGTTTTATTGTGGCCTGAAAGTTTTTGTTCCTGAATCATAAACATTGAAGCAAATAATATCATTAAAGCCAACCTTTTGAAGAAAGAAATGTTAAGGAATAGTATAGTCTTTCCAGTATTGTGTCTCAGTACTGAACCCTACAGGACAGGAGAGCAGCAGGTGGCTCACTTAGAGTAAGAAGATGCATTTAGTCATCACCAAGTCATACAGTTAGTACAGGATAAGTGGGGAGGGGGGCGGCCAAGGAGAGCAGAGGAGGCCAGGAGAAAGAAAGAGAGCACCAGGGAAGGAGAGAGGTCTGGATCAATCTCTTTGAAGAGTGTTATCTTTTTTATTACATCAATAAATCCGATAAAGGTTAAAAGTGAAGTCATTTACATAAGAAGTATTTACATAGTATTTACATGAGAATAATATTTTGAATTTGTATAGCACCTCCTCTGGGGGTTAAGTGTTTTCCATGTAGTATATCATTTGTATTGTGCCCCAAATAAATTGTATGGCCCTTTCTAGAATAAAATGTTGAGGCAAATATTAAATGAACACACTTAGGATTTCTAATCTTAGGTCTAGCAGTTTTAAAATTCTATAGCAGTGGTTTGGCAAAATTGGTTTTTACTATTGCTCTTTAAATACATATTTGGTCCTTTTAAGGCCATGACAGTTTGTTCACAATTGTAGAGGACACTTGGGCCATTCATAATTTTCGATGCTCACTTTAAGCAGAATTCATTCATTCAGCAACCATTCACTGTGTGCCAAGCACTGGGCCCTGGACCCTTCTCTTTCAAATGAACTTCACAGTTTCTAAGGTTCCTATGCTGAATGCTTCTTTTCCCTCCGGCCTTTCATACTAGTATGCCACATGACTTCCCAAGGCCTTCAGTTGAGCCAGGAAAGCTGTCCAAAGGTGGTTGGCAACAGCTTCTTCTGATCGCACTTCCCACCACTGTCACTTATACATTTCTTCCTTCAGAACAGATTTTGAATCAGACTTCAGCTAGTTTTGGTAAAAAGAGACACATGAGTTGTTGAGGTTGCCTGAAGGTAACACTTCTCTCACCCACATTATTAATCTGTACTCTGGCAAAAGCTTTGCTCTGTGAAGATCTTGGAGCGGCACCTCTCATCTGATTGCCATTGTAAACAAATGAACTTTTGCTACAATTTCAGGGCGATTTTTCTAGTAGGTGAAGGGTTTAGAATAGTATGTCATCCCCATTTAAATTTAAGAGAAGAAAATGCCCAATCAAGACAGTCACTCCACTCCAACATTGAACAATTGGGCCCCAGCCCCCTGTTTGTCTGGGACTTGACTAGGCACTTGGAAGAAAGAATTTGTCTTAACTGATCTTAACAATTCATGAGTCTCACTGCATCAGCTTCTGTGACATCTCTATTAATAGTTTGTCCTTGCCTCTTCTTTCTAGGAAAAACCAACACAGACGGAATTACTTTTGCCAAAACGTGGGAAGCCATCCTCCTTTGCCTCCTCCAGGCCCACCTAGAGAGGACTATTCTCAGAGCAGATATACTTGGAATCTAAAGCCCAACTATAATCTCCCTCCTTGGAACAAAAGACAGAAACTTAACAGTTATAATGGACCATACTTTCCAGACCAATGGGGGACAGATAGACAGCCACAGATACATAGAAATCAAGTGGGAGAAAATAGTTGGCATGATGTTTAGTCAGGCCAAATCAAGGGAGGGTCGCCATCTCTTTTATTGCTTTCCCAAGCGAGCTTAGGGAGAAATTATATTTTTTACCACTTTGCTGATGGGGTTGAAGTGTGTTTGAAGGTGAATTTTTTAAAATCCCATGTTATACCTGAAATTTTTAAAACAAGATGGCGTTTTAGATTTTGGCCAATGAGCAAAGAGCCTCCACTGCAAATTACCAAAAATTAACATGCATATCTAGATTTGCCAGTTCAACTTTTTTGTTTTATTATTTTGTGACATTTTTAACTGGTCTTTATTACGTTTACTTACTGGCCTGTTGTCACTAACACCATTTTTCTTATTGTGTTCAGAATTCAGATTACAATCTGTCTAAGAGACAATCTCCTTACAGTTAGACCTGTGGGGGTGTTCTGGCAGGCCCTCCCAGAGTGGCTGCCCTGGGATGATGATGCCCAGGTGCCCGGGTTGGGGCCCAGGTCAGTAAGTCCAGGAGTGTGAGTTGGTCAGTTTACCCAGAGATAGTCCATTTCTCTTGACTGGGTTTGTGTTAACCACACCTGTTATTAAAAGAGCAAAATGAACCAAATCACCAGTTTATAGGAGAAAATAGACTTCCTAACATAACTGACACCTGCCATTGACATGGGACAGTGGCATGGTGCATTGCATAAAGTGCACTGGTTTTAATGTCAAAACCTGGGTTCAAATCCAGCTCAAGCACTTAATAGTTGCATGACCCTTGACAATCACCTAATTTTTCTGGGCCTCAGTTTCCTCATCTTTAAAATAGGGGGTTGGAATCAGTGACATCTATAGACCCTTCTAACTCTGAACCTGTGGTCCTAGTGGGTCATCCTGTACAAATAGCAGAATCATCAATCATAAGATTACTTGTCAGAAGAAAAAGAAATCCAAAAGGGAGACTGGATATTGCCGAGAGAATGTTCCTGTCACACTTAGTCCAGCCAGTGCCCATCTCCACTCCAGGAATACCCCACCAGGTGGCAGCTTCTTTTGGGCTCTCTCCTCTTTACATGCTTTGAATGAGTCATTTAAAAAGCTGGTCACAGCACTGCCAAGATTTGAGCTAGTCTCAAGTTCAATTCATTTTTTAAAGTGGTGGCTTCAGGATGAAATCCAAGGGTGGCTCTAACCTTCTCAGGAGTTCATTTTCTGTTTCTCTTCTAAAACAGGTTGCTTCTGGGGGGTCTCAGGCACAGCATTAACCTGATCCATCTGATGGGGACCCTGGCCTGTGTCCTCTCAGCTTCTCACAATAGTGTGTGACCTTAGGGCTCTCATAGCATGCTAGGTGAAGAGATAGAAAGGTCCTTGCAGGCCATTTGGGATTTTTATAGATGAGGAAACTGAGACCCAGGGAGCTGAAGAGACTTGCCCCAGGACACACAGGAAGTAATCATCAGAGGTGGTTTGTACAGCCAGGTCCTCTGACCCTGGAGCCAGTGCTTGTTTATGCCACTGTGCCAAGCTGCCTCCCACTCAGTTAACTTCTAGACCCTATTTGCTCCTGTGTAAAATGGGGCTAATGGTACTTGCCCCCTCCCTCTCAGGCCCAGATAAGCCATCTCCTGTCTCAAGTGCTTTGTAAACCATGAAACAGCAGATACACAGATGGTACGTCCTGGCCAGCCTCTGGTGGCTCCTGCGTCGTGCTGACCATAGAGCTCATACTCCTGTGGTGTTTTAAGCTTTACAAAGCACTTCCCCCACAACTACATGTTCAAGCATTATTCCCCCTTTATAGATGAGCAAACTGATAGTCATGAAAAATGACCTTGGACCTTCCTGCCATCGCTTCAACCAAGAAGGAGTTTGTGTCGGACTGACAGAATCTTGCCATTGCTGCCAAAAGAAAAACTAGTTATATCTTTATAAATTCTTTGCTTCGTACCCAGTTTCCTTTTTTCCTGGCCTACATCTGGAAGAGCTCAGGTCTTTCAGCGATCACCTCTGATAATGTGGATGGATGTGAGGATGAGTTCAGTCTTACACTTGTGTTCAAGAAATCACCTGCACAAGGCCAGGAGAAAAGGCAGAGCCACTATGTTTTCACATGTGGAGTCAGCTCTTCACAAGCCAGCATCTAACAGACCTCGGCTCCAGTGCATATAAGTCACCCACAGAGCTAGCCAAGCAGCACCGAAGAACCTAGCATGGTCACAGGTGGCTTGCTGTGAACCTTTTGTAGTGATGGCTACAGAAGTGGCCTTACCAGGGAGTCCTGCTAGCCATGACCCTCCAGCTGTACCCAGAGAACTTAGTTGGGATTTACCAAGGTCGGGACTGGAAGCAAATGAGAGCAACAGGAAAAAAGCTGAAATTCTCATCCAGGTTCTTAAAGGAGCTCACCAATGGCAGCCTCCAAGAAGAAGAGAAATTACTGCTGTCAAAAATGTGATCTGGATACATCGAAGTGAAGGGACTGGAAGGAGAAACCTTGAAGGGACAAAGTGAATGTTTAGAAAACGGAAATTAATTGGTGCTTTCATTTGAATTCTTAAAGACCCCTGTAGAAGCCTCGAAATTAAAGAATCACATTGCCGAGCTTAACAAGTTGGTCTTTTGGGTCTTCCCTCCCCTACACCTACCTCCTCTCTCTTCCTCTCCCTCTCCCTCCCCCCTTCATCCCCTTCTCTTCTCTCTCTCTCTCCCTCTCTCCCCCTTCCTCTCTCCCTCCCTTCCTCTCTCCCTCTCCCCCTCTTCCTTCCCTTCTCTTTTTTTCCCCTCTTTCATTGGTTTTCCTAAAGCTGAGCTGAAAAATAGCTAATCACCTGTAGGATTAGGATTGCTTTATGTATGGTCCTGGGTGAGCAGAAATAATCCACACATTTTTGTAATGCTCTAGGGTTTACAAAGTAGCTCACAACTCTGAAGTCATTATTAACCCCATTTTCTGAATGAAGAAAAGAAGTTAAGTGATTTTCCCAGGGTCCTAGCATTAGTTCTGAATTAAATCTAGATCTCCTGGCTCCCAAGTCCAGGACACTCTCCACTACATCTCACTGTCTTTAGGAAGGGATATTGGGGTCTAGGTCACTCAAGTCTTCTACAGGGATCTGGGTTGCCCCAAATCCAGACTACCTTGAAAAGGAAATGGCCATCAGATCCTGGGCCATTTCCTAAATTGCATCATGTGTTTGAGACTTGGGAAGGACTTAGGTAAACCTAGATCCTGGGACGTCAGCTGAGGAATTCCAGGCCTCCATTGAAGAGCTCAACAGTGTTATGACTGTCCTTTAGCCAACGAGTTTACCTCCAACTTTGACTACAGTGGTGCTTGCCAACTTTTTCAAGGAGTGCTTCTTTTTAATGTAAAGGAGAAAACCCTTCACTATAGTAATTGTATTATTAGTATCCTTTCAGAAAATATCATGACCTAAAGGTGCTATGAATTCACTGAGATTTTTAAATAAAGTACCATTTTATTAATCACAACAGCCTCTACACACATTTGAAAAACAGTGATTCGACAAGCATTTATTAAGTGCCTACTATGTGCCACTATGCCTATACTGGGAATACAAAGAAAGGTAAAAACAGCCCCTGCCCTCCAGGAGCTCATGGTCTAATGGGAGAGAAAGCATATAAACAAATTACATTTGTACAATGTGATTGAGAGAAAGACCAACAGAGGGAAAAGCAATAAGCATTCCTAAGGGAGATCCAGAAAGGCTTTTTGTGGAAGGTAGGATTTGAGCTGGGAAGCCAGGAGGCAAAGCGGACAGCCTGAAGATGCGTGGAGTCAGGAAATGGTGTGAAGAGGGGGGTAAGGTGTAAGTAGAGTGGAAATGTGGGAGGAGGCCAGGTTAAGAAGGGCTTTAAAAACAGCAGGATTTTATGTTCGATCTTGAAAATGATAGCCTCTGGAGCTTGTTGAATGGGGGCGGAGGAAGGAGGGCATAGGGGGCTCAGCCAGGCCTAGGTTGAGGAAGATCACTGACATCTGAGTGGAGGATAGACTGAAATGGAGAGACTTGAGGCAAGGATCCTCACCTTCAGGCTATTGCACCTGTCCAGGAATAAGGTGATTAGGACTTGCATCCAGGTGGGGGCAGTGCCAAGAAGAAGGGATCTATATAAGAGGTTATGCAGTTACAATATGGTGGCAGATTGGAGATGGGGGAGGGGAGTCAGGAATGACCCCCAAATTTAGAGCCTGCCTCCCTGGGAGGATGGTGGGTGGTATCCCCCACAGTAATCAGGAAGCTAAAAGAAGAGAAGGATTGGGAGGAAAGCTGATTCCGTTTTGGACGTGTTTAAGATGTTACAGGATTTCCCGCATGAGATGTCCAACGGACATTTGGAGACATGAGTATAGTTAGGAGAAGTTTAGGGCTGGACAAGCAGATTTGAGAATCATCACCACCAAGAAGATAGTTCTGTGAGAGCTGATGAGTTCACCAAGCTAAACAGTGTAGAGCCCATAGGTGGTGCCTTAGCCCTGCCCTTATTCCTCAGTTTCTTCTTAAATTTCAGCCCCGATGAAGATTTCAGGGCAAAAACTATAGAGTATGGAGTCAAAAACCTATCCCAGCTATCCCTCCTCTCTATCTTCTTGTACTTTTTGTTAAAATGATGCCATTGGACTAAATTCTGTCTGAGCACCATTGGAGGGAGTGTGGTATGATGGGAAGAATTCTGCCCCAGGAGTCCAAAGACCTGTGTTCATAATCCTGCTTCTGTAACCACCTCTGTAATCTTAAGCAAGTTACTCCATTTCTCCAAGTTTGCTCATCTCTCTAATGAGGAGTTTGGAGTATGTTGCCCCTGAGATCACTCAGGTTCTCTATGCTCCTCTGATCTTCCTTACATCTCCCCTCCAGCCAGCCAGCTAGCCAGCCAGCCATCAGAAATGAAATTGGAAACAAGTCTGCTCCTCTGGATTAGATAGGGTACTTGTTCTTGGACCAAACATTTATTAAGGTTTTAATGTGTGTCCAGCAACTGGGAGTACAAAGAAAAGTGATTCAAAGTCCTGCCCTCAAGGAGCTCCCATTTGAATGAAGGGGAAAGACAACAGTGTAGGTAATTAGATATAAATTGAGGAGATGGAAGGTAAAGGAGGGGTGGCTGTCCACTGGGACAACATCTTGTAACCAAGTTTTTCTTTCCCCTCCTTGGTGTGCTGCTATTCTGTTTGCTTTAAACTCAATAATAAATGGCTTTAAAAAATTTTTTTTAAGTATCAGACTCCCAAGCTTGGAGCCATTTGGTGAAGATGCTGACCAATTGGATTTTGGTTTTTCCCTTGAAATCAGTTCAAAGGGACCATCAAGTTCAAATCCCACTATTTACAGATGAGGTAAGGAGGCCTAAAGCTGTGAAATGGCTTGGTCAAGGTCTCACAAGGAGTTAGTGGTAGAGTCAGAATAAGAACCCAAATCTCCTGATTCTGGGATAGGAGGGAACAAGGATTGATTAAGTGCCTACTATGTGCCAGGACCATGCAAAGTGCTTTACAAATACCTCATTTTATCCTCCTAAAACCCTCAGAGGGAAGTACTATTATTATCCTTATTTTACATTTGAGGAAACTAAGGTAGACAGAGGTTATGTGACTTGTCCAGGATCACATAGCTAGTCGGTATGTGAGGCCAGATTTGAACTGGGCTCTTCCAAGTCCAGGCCTAGCACTTTGTGCTCTGTGTCATCCTACTAGGTCACAAACTCATTTCCTACTTTATATTTCTCCATGTTTTCTCATGTCTCATGCTAGATGACATATTCTGTAATGAGAAATGCTGGCCTTGGAGTCAGAAGATCTTGGGTCAAATCCTGCTCTGCCATTTACTGCCAATGTGACCGTGGGGAAGTCACGTTGTTGTGGGAAAAGGACTTTGCAAAAACAAAATTTGTACACAAAGGTGAGTTGTTATCAACTGATAGAAGCTCTGTAGTCCTTCCAAGGACTTCCACTTTGAAAAAACCTGGTCTTTATCTGACCCAGGAAACAGGCACAGCTCTTCTTGTCTCTTGTTCACTTCCTTAAGTAGCCAGATAGGTGGGGGATTGAGTTAAATTACGGGTGATAATTCTTTTGGGGGGAAAAAGATGGTTCCCTTTGCAAATGAGTTAACACTAGGATCCCTTAAGTACAAGGCTCTCCAGTACACTTGAAATATCACTCGGTATACCTTAGTCCTGGGGTGGGGAACCTGTGGCCCTCTAGGTCCTCGAGTGCGGCTGACCTAGAGGACCACAGGTTCCCCACCTCCACACTTCATAAAGCAAGGCTCCCTTGTCAGCCTCTTCTGAAGGTGTATTAATATTTAGTCCAGTAGGTGGAGCCAGTTACAACAGCTTTGAAATGTGAAATGTGGCTATTTCCATTGACTTACTGATCACCCTTACATGCTAACCATTTCTGTGACCTCCTCACTTTGGGCTTTCCTTCTAAAGGTCACAACTCCACAAACCCTTGAGATCTTATCTGATCGCTGTTCACACCTTTGAAATCTTCCTTTTCCTTGCTCTTTTAATAGGTCACCCCAACAGCAAGCCTCCTGAGGGCAAGGATTCCATTTTTGGCTTTATTTTTGTATCCTCAGGTCCAGCACAATGCTCTCCTAAGTGGAAATCCATTCTGGAAATCCATTGAGCTTTACGCTAAGAAAGTAACTAAATTGCCACAGCCTTCAACCCAGAGATCCCCCAGCTGTGCCTTTGTCCCAAAGAGTCCAATGGCAAAAAGGCCCCATTTACACCAAAATATTTATACTAGCCTTTTTTGTGGTAGTAAAGAACTGGAAACAAAGTTGATATCAATCTATAAGGTAACATGAAACAAATTTTGTTACATGAATACATGTGGAATATTACCATAAGAAACAATGAATCTGAAGGCTTCAAAACGCCTGTTATCACCATTACATGTGGGAAGACTTCAGGTCACTGTTGCAAAGTGTAGAACCAGGTGGAAAACTAGAAAACTGAATGTCATGTTGTTACAATGACTGAGCCAAAACACGAGAATGCACTTTCTTAATTATAATAGCCAGCACGTATATGAGTTTGGTGCTATTATTATCCCCAGCTCTTACAGATGAGGAAACTGAGGCAGGTGGGCAAAGGGACTTGCCCAGAGTTAAATAATCAGTGTCTGGAGGCTAGATTTGAACTCAGGTCTTTCTGGCTCTAGACCTAGCTGCTACCTTTTTACAACTGAGAGCTATGGACAATGAATACTGTTTCTACTGTCAGACTTGAGTGATATGTTGGTTAACATGGCCAAACTTTTTTTCCCCTTGTTAATTCTCTGTTATAAGGGGTAATTCTCCACATGGGAGAGAAAAGATGTCTTTAGTGGGAAAAGAAGATGTAAAAAATAAAATTTAATTTCAAAATATAATGTTTATCAAATTGAACAAACATTCAATGCTGCCCATACGAAGATACTTCCAAGAACTTCCATTCTGTTATGTATGTGGCTGCACCAGCCGCACAGATAAATATTCTATGAGAGAGAATGTGATACAGGCAAAGGAGAACTCCAGACTGCAAAAGGAAAAGAGAGCCTGGCCAAGACTCCACTCACCTTCCACAAGAAGCCTTTTCTGATTCCTTTTAACCCCAAACTGGTGGTGCCCACCCTCCCTCCCAAGAGAGCTTGTATTCCTTTTGTATATAGGCTGTCTCCCCAATAGAATGTAAGTTCCTTGAGGCAGGGAATGTTTCACTTCTGTCTTTGTAACTTCAGCATTTAGGACAGAGCTTTCTGACACACACTAGCACAGAGCAGTCACTTGATAAAAGCTTCTTGATGGATTGATTTTTGTACACTTTTATTTGACAGGGCTCCATGGAGGGGCAGCAAGGTGGCACAGTGGATAGAGTGCCTGGCCTGGAGACAGGGAGAATCATCTCCCTGAGTTCAAATCTGGTCTCTGACACTTACCAGTTGTGTGACCCTGGGCAAGTCACTTAACCTTGTTTGCCTCAGTTCCTCATCTTTAAGATAAGCTGGAGAAGGAAATGGCAAACGACTCCAGGATCTTTGCCAAGAAAACCCCCAGAGTAGGACATGACTGAAATGACTGAATAGCAACTGAATGACAACCAAGGGGCAGGGGGGAGGGGGAACCAGGGCTGGACTTTGAAAGAAAATAAGGGTTTCTACTGGCAGAGATGAACCAGTGCAATCCAGGCATGGCAGGCAAGCTATGCAAGCAATGGCATTTTGAATGCAAGGTTATCTATAGCTAGTGGACCAAATTGGCTGGAACATAACACACATGGTAGGGAGTCATGTAAAATGAAACTGGGAAAGTACCCTGGAGAGGAACTTTAACCACCCTGAGGAGTTTGTAGCTTATCCTAGGGACACTAGGGAACCACTGAAGATTCTAGACCAGGGGAGTGACATGGTCAGACCTATCCCTTAGAAGACTATTTTGGCAACTGGGTGGAGAATGTGTTAGAGAAAAGAGAGACTGAAAGCAGAGACTGGAGTAAATTACATAGGCCAGGTAGGAGGTAACGAAGGCCTGGAGGAAGGTGATAGCCTTAAGAGAGAAAAGAAGGGAACAGGTGTGAGAAATACTGCAGAGGAAGAATGGACTGACTGAATATGGGGGAGCAGGGATAGGCCAACAATGGCCCCAAGGTTATGAACCAGAGTGACTCATTTAATCCTCCCAACAACCCTGGGAGACAGGTGGTATTGGGGGTTTTTAATTCTATTTTACAGATGGAGAAACTAAGGCTGAGAGAGGGACTGGGTCCAGGATCCTGAGGCAGCATTTGAACTCAGGTCTTCTTGACTCCAGACCAGCATTCCATCCACTAGCCTAACAACACTTAAAAAAGGGGGAAAAATAACTCCCTAGAGAGTACCTAAGTGGTCATCCAACCTTTCACAGCCTCCCAGGAACATGAAGTTGGAAGATATCTCAGAGGCCTTCTAATCCAATCTGTACCTGAAGAATTTCCTCTGCGCCAAAGCCCCAAAATAGTTCACCGGCCTCTGATGCAGCCATGAAGTGAGAGCACCTGGAAAGAAAAGAAGATGGCAGAGTCTTCACGAATGTCAGCCAAGGAGCTGGGAGATGGATGACCAGTCAAGAAGACTGACTGAGGAGTAGACAGAGAGCTGGTATGAGAACCAGGAAGGAAGAGCGTCCCAGAATTCTGGGCAGGAGAAAGGATCCAAGGAAGAGGGGGAAGGAGTCAACAGTATGTAATGCTGCAAGTCAGGTGGAGCCTTGAGGATGAGGACTGAGAAGGAGTCATTGCTGACTTCTTCCTTCTCTGAAGCCTTCTGAGGGGACGAAGAAATGGCAGAGAACCAGACATAATGAATCCTCTGAACTTCACTGCCCTGATACTACTCTCCCAGGCCACCAAGTTGGAGCAGAGCTCCAGGGTCCACATGAAATAGGAAGACACAACCCTGGTCCAATTAGAACCTGAGGGGAAAGTGTATGACTCAGTATAAATCTACTACTATTAAAAAAAAAAGTTTCCATCTGTCAGTCAGTTAATAAGCATTTAGTAAGGGCAGCTAGGTGTCCCATTGGGTAAGAGTGCCAGGCCTGGAGTCAGGAAGACTCATCTTGGTGAGTTCATATCTGACCTCAGATACTTTCCAGCTGTGTGACTCTGGGCTGAGCATGGAGAAACAAATGGAAGAATCCTTCCTCTCAATGAGCTTATATTCAGGTCTAATGTAGGACTGGGGTATCCATCCAGATTTATATTTCATGTCCATTTCAATCTTCATTTTGTTTCTTGCATTTCCTGCCATCCCCCAATAAATTTTTCCTCATGTTGACATGGAAGAGTACAAACTGTCAGATCCTGTGGTGACGAGGAGTAATTGTACTTAGCCAACTGTTTGGGGAGGCCCAGAGGACACAGTCTGAATGTACGTTCAGAGAGGCCAGGAGAGGTGGCTGCCCATTGCCTAGAGCTCGGCCGTTCCTTGCAAGGTCTGGGAGAAAAGCCAGACCCCAAGAGGGTGTGTCACAGCAGCAGGAGCCCAGACAAGCTACCTGGGCCAAAGCCTCCTTATTGCTCCATCAGCTAGAGAAGCTTTGCGTCTGTCATCTAACCACCAGCCTGGTTACATGCGAAGAGGTTCATCACCAGGGCAGGCAAGGAGTATAGGCTGTTTGGGCCACAGAAATGCTGGAAGAACACCTTACTCAGTCCTAGGGAGCTCAGTGATGCACTGCCAAGCACGCTACATTTGGAGACACATGATCTGGGTTCAAATCCAGGCTCGGTGCTTCCCTACCTATGTTACCTCACAATTCACTTGATGATAATAATAACTAACATTCGTTTCACCCTCACTATGTGCCAGCTGCTGTGCTAAGCACTTCACAATCACTATGTCATCGGATCCTCACTGAACTCTGGGAGGTAGGTGCGATTATTATCACCATTTTACAGATTGAGGAAACTGAAGCAAACAGGTTAAGTGACTTGCCCAGGATCACACTGCTGATAAGTGTCTGAGGGTGCATGTGAGTTCAGGTCTTCCCCATCCAAGTCCAGCCCTCTGTCCACTGCCACCTTAACTGCTCCTTAACCCCGCTTAGGTAGCCATCTGCTCCACTATAAAATTAGGGCACTGGGCTAGCTTCTCGATGACGTTCCTTCTGACCTGAAACCATGGGTCCTTAAAGTGTGTTCTTTTCCATGTAAGCTTTGGATTCATGCCATTTCATTCATTCATTGTTCGACAAGTATTTATTAAGGCCTTTCTCCAAGACAATCACCATTCCTCCTTTCAGAGTATACTAGGGCGGGGTAACCTGGGTCTCCCCAGGTTCCCCTTTCTCAGGGCTTCCAAGTCCCCAGCTCGGCATCTGCCTTCCCCACTTTTGGGTCACCAGTAAATCTCACTTCAAAAGCATGTGTTGGAAAGGGTGTGTTTACAAAGTGCTTTTGCCCATGGTCATAAAGGACTCAGCAGTCTCTCAATAAGTAATGAGGAAAATGTTAATGGATTGCTCTTTGTGGTATAGTTGGTAAATCAAGTTTTATTTTTACCTTTTTAGTTTTAATTACAGCTCATATTTCAATGGCACTTTCAAAATGACTATTCAGACAGGAGGAAATGAAGGAGTAAAATAGTATTAGCACCGTTTTACAGATGAGAAAATTGAGGCTCAGAGGGTTTGAACTCTCTGGCCCCACACTCACAAAGCTGGAAAAGAACAGGGTCAGGTGTCCTGGTGGGGGTGGAGGAGGGAGTCTTTGGAAGTCCACAGGGGATAAGCATTTATTAAGTGCCTACTAGGTGCCAGGCACCGTGCTAGACCCTGGGGATACAAAGAAAGGCAAAAGACTCTGCCCTCAGGAAGCTCACAGTCTAATGGGGGAAACAACATAAAAATAACTATGAACAAACCGCTACGATAAAGTGGAAATGATCTCAAGGAAACTTCTTGCAGAAAAAGTTAAGCTGAGGCCTGGAGGAAGCCTGGGAAGGTGGGAAGCAGAGATGAGGAGGGACAGAGTTCCAGCCATGGGGAGAGCCAAAGAAAATGCCCAGCCAGAGTGGGAGACGGACTGACTTAGGTAAAGAGCAGCAAGGAGGTCGGGGTCCCAGGATGGCCCCAAGTGAGTTATGAGGCGTAAGGGGGATGACGGCTGAAAACTGAAGAAGGGACTGGGTGATAGTGGGCCTTAAAAGATCTTCTATTTTATCCTGGAGGCAATAAAGGGCTATTGGAGTTAACAGATGGAGGGGCGGGGAGGAATGGTTACACTCTCCCTTTAGAAAAATCACTGTAGTGGGCGAAGGGAGGATGGACGGGAGCAGGCAGCCCCCAGCAAACTGCAGCAACAGTCCAGGTGGGAGGGGTTGAGGGCGGGCACCATCACAGGGCAGTAGGGGGCCCGGGCCAGACTCGTCGCAAATGTGGCCAGGCCTACCCCAATGCTTGTATATGGGAAGGGGGGGTGAGGAGTCGCCTAGGTTTGGGAGCCTGAGGGACAGAGGAGGGTGGTGCCCTAGGCAGTAATAGGGGAGGACAGGGAGGGTTTAGGGGGAAGAGAATGACTGTTTGGGACTCGTAAAGAGACTTACTGTTGCAGGTGTCCGATGGTGGGAGATTCCAGGGGGCGGCTCACAGAGAGGTCAGCAGACATAAGAATGGTCAACAGCAGAGGAGGGGGGAGGCGGAAATGGCCAGGAACTGACACTGGAGACTTGAAGTCCTGGTAGATTTGGGGGATCAGAGTTGAAGGTGCCGACGGGGTGGGGCAGACGATCCGCTCCATCACACAGCCCCTCCATCAGTTCTAAAGAGGCCCCCATCCCCTTCCTCTGGACCTAAGCCCCCAACCCACCCCCAGGCAGAGCCCCCCGCCTCCCCCAGGGCCCGAGCCCCCGGGGACAGAGGCACCCCCCCACCCTCCCCTCCCCCAGGACCCGCTCCAGGCTCCCCGGTAGAGGAAGCCTCCCCAGCCTCTCCGGGGTAGAAGGCTCGCTCGTGTGCTCTTTTGCACGCGGGCTCCCCATCAGACTGGGGGCTCCCTGAGGGCAGGGACTGTTTTACTGCCATTCTTTGTTTCCTCGGCATTTAGCTCGGTGCCTAGCACACGGGAGGTGCTTCATAAATGACTTAACGCATGCAAAGCACTTTGCAAACTTTAAAGCTCTATGTAAACATGCGCTACTACTTAATTATATTACAGGCGGTTCTTCAGGGGAGCAGTGAAGCTCCTCTGGCCCATTTAAGAAATTGCTCCCCTTACTTCTCGGTTGAGCTCCGCCTCTGGAGTTCCAAGGATCTGAGTTCAAACTTGACCTACACTTCCTAGCTGTGTGACCCTGGTCCAGTCACTTCACCCTGTTGGCCTGACTTTCCTCATCTGTAAAACAAGCTGGAGAAGGAAAAGACATGGCACTCCAGTATCTCCGCCAAGAAAACTCCAAATGAGGTCACGGAGAGTTGGGTACAACGGAAACGACTCACGAACAACACTTCTCTGCTGACCTTCCTTTACCAAGATGGCCTCCTCTCCGCGACTCCCCATTGGCCCGGCTGCGCAGCGGAGGCGGGCCCAGGATTCTCTACTCTCTCGGCGGCGGGGTGTAGTAGAGGCTCCCCATCCCGAGGCCGACGTCGGATGTGACGTCACTCAAGCGTCTCCGCCAGCGTCGGGGGCGGGGCACGGAGGGAACCAGATCGAGGCTGGGGGAGGCCCAGACCGCGGAAGCCGAGAGGCGGGTGAGTGGGAGCTACTGGGAGGGGGAGGGGGAGGGGAAGAGGAAGGGAGTGGGGGTGGGGGTGACACGACACCTGCCAGGCTCCGTTGGGCTCGTCTCTGGTCTTTCCTGTTTCTGCTTGTCCCTGGCCCTCCTGCTGCTTGTCTCTCTGTCTCCGTCTCATCTCTGTCTCTTGTCTCTCTCTGAGTCTCTGTCTCTCCTTGTCTCTCATCTCTCTGCCTCTCCCTGTCTCTTCCCTGACTGTCTCTCAGCTATCTGTCTCAGTGTCTTGTCTCTCCGTCTCTCTCGTGTCTCTCTCTGTCTTTCCTTGTCTCTCATCTTTCTGTCTCTTTCCCTCTCCTCGAGTCTCTCTGCCTCTTGTCCCTCGTATCTCTCTCTCTGTCTCTCCTCCGTCTCTTGGGTCTTGTGCCTCTCTCTCGTCTCTGTCCCTCTCCCCCTGCCTCTTGTCTTTCTGTGTCTCTTGTCTCTCTCCCTGTCTCTGCCTCCCTTCCCCATCCCATCCTTGTCAGGCTCCGCCCCCCCCACCTCCCTTTCCTTGGGCCTCTCTGTCCCCTCCCCCACCCCCCAGCTTCCCACCCCCTGTAAAGTGAGAGGCCCGGGCCGGTCCGAGGTCCCTTACAGTCACTTTGAGGCTTGGGTCTGAAGGGCCTTGAAGCACCTACTGTGTGTGCACACCTACTGTGTGCAGAGCACGAGCTCAGAGCACCCAGGAGGAGGCCCAGGCTTCGGTGCTGGAGGTGTTGGAGGGTGGGCATCTTCAGACGTGCCCACCTCCATCTCATAGCCCTTTCTTCTGCTTTCCGTCGACAAGGCACCTTTCAGCATCCCCTGAAGAAGACTGGCATACAAAGGTTGGGCCTGGGGTCTTGGGAAGGTCTGTGCATTTTCCCCAATGCCCCAGCTCCTGGTCCTCAGTAGTATCCAACTAGCTGGGTCACTCTCGCTGCGGATGACCTGCAAGGCCCTTTCCTGGACCCCCTTTTCTTCTCCTTCTACATTATTCTGGTTGGTGATTTTGTCAACTCTCATAGATTCGATGAGGATTTCTTTTTTTTCTTTTTTTTTTTAATTTTAATTTATTTAACATATTTAGTTTTCAGCATTGATTTTCACAAGAGTTTGAATTACAAATTTTCTCCCCATTTCTACCCTCCCCCCCACTCCAAGATGGTGTGTATTCTGGTCGCCCTGTTCCCCAGTCAGCCCTCCCTTCTGTCACCCCACTCGCCTCCCATCCCCTTTTCCCTTCCTTTCTTGTAGGGCAAGATAAATTTCTACGCCCCATTGCCTGTGTGTCTTATTTTCTAGTTGCATGCAAAAACTTTTTTTTTTGTTTTTGAACATCTGTTTTTAAAACTTTGAGTTCCAAATTCTCTCCCCTCTTCCCTCCCCACCCATCCTCCCCAGGAAGTCAAACAATTCAACATAGGCCACATGCGTATCATTGTGTATAACCCTTCCACAATACTCATGTTGTGAAAGACTAACTCTATTTTGCTCCTTCCTAACCTATCCCCCTTTATTGAATTTTCTCCCTTGGCCCTGTCCCCTTTCCAAAGTGTTTGTTTTTGATTACCTCCACCCCCATCTGCCCTCCCTTCTATCATCCCCTGTGGCTGGAACTTTCTCCCTCCTCATCTCCATCTCCTGACCTGGCTTCCTTCAGGTCTAGGAAGCCTTTTCTGAGTCCTCTTAATTCTCTTGCCATCCTCTGTGGATTATTTCCCATTTCTCCTACATATCTCACCTGTACATAGTTGCTTCATTTTGTCTCCCATAGTAGACTGTGAGCTCCTTGAGGACAAGGACTGTGTTTGCATCCCCAGCACTTAGCACAGTGCCTGGCACATAGTAAGTACTTAATAAATAGTTGTTGGCTGATGGACTAATTCAACCAACAACAGTTTGTCACAGTCTGGACAATAGGCATTTTCACCTATTTAGTTTTTCTCATCTATACCTTTGGGTTGGTCTCTTGAGTGGCCTTTGAAAACACCCTGTAGTAATCCTTTGGGGCTCGATGCAGTCACACAGTGTCATCTCCGAGAGCACCTGGAGGACCCCACCATCTCCAGGGGATCCTCCTTCCATCCAAATCCTGTGCTGAACATGGTCCAGAACAGGGGTGAGTGTATTGGGTCAGCACCCAACTCTCTCCCTTTGTAAAGCTTTCCTTGTTGTCAGTCACCAGAGGAGCAAAGAACAAAGACATCTCTTTGAAAGCTTTTCCAAGTTTAATCTTCACATAGGCCAAAAAGGTGTCAGAAGAAGCCTTGAAGGCCACCCGTTCTACCTCCTCTTTTGTAATCGATAGATAAACCATAGTTTCTTGTATTTCCTATGCTGCTCAGTTAATTCTGTGGCATGTAGGAAATGGTCTCCAAACCATCCCTCTCGCCTTTTTATCAAGAGTACCCTCCATGTGTATGCATGAATCATTCTCACCAAGATCTTTTTAAAACAAGTTATCAGTGCCTTTTGTTTTTACATCACAGTCATCTCTGGAAAGTCTTCCTTCTCTCCTCCCCCAGCATTAAATAAACCCTCTCTTGTTTACCAAAGCCAAACCAACTGATGTGGTAACCACATCTAACTGTGGATGGAACCTTCTCCACCCATCATCCCCTGCTCAGCCCCCTACCTCTCTGCCAAGAGGGGGGAGATCTTTCATAAAGGTTGTCTAGAAATGACAAAGTGGGCTCATGTGAGCCAGTGGTTGCTGCTGTCCTTTTTTAGGGAGTAACACTATCTGTGATTTTCTTGGTGTTTGGTTCCCGACTTCCTTTCACATAGCTGGCTTGTGAACTCATCCTTCATTACTTTCAAAATGATGTGAGCACAGATTTCTTCTCTGTCCTTGCTCGGGTCTAACCACTTTTTATTACTTCATCTTGAATCCTGTTTCTCCTTTCTCTTATGACACACAGGAACTAAACTGAAGTGCAGAGTAGAACGTGATGATTATCATTATTATCACTGGGGAGACTTCAGAGATAATATTGCAACCCTGTCCAATTTGTTCTGTCTTCCATCTTTTTGGTGTTCTCCTTCCACAGGATCATAGGCTTACAGCTAGGTGGGCCTTTAGAGATCTCTTAGTTTAGCTCATTTTGTAGGTGAGGAAACCAAGACTCAGAGGTAAAATGACTTACCTGAAGGGACACACATAATAAATACCAGGCCAGATTTGAACCCAGGCCCTTTGACTCCAATCTTTACAGTATGTATATAGCACTGCCCAAGTTTCATCTGTAAACGACCTTAGACCCTCCACCAGACTCTGCCCGCATGGTTATTTCTAAGCACTTGAACAAATTCCAAGTGATTTGTTTCATTGAAAAACACATTTGAAATTAGAGTGACTTTCACTGAATCATAGCACTAAGCCTTGAAGGAACCTTAAGAGACATCTAGTCCAATGCCCTCCCTACTCCCAGCCAGTGCCCCTACAGTTGGACTAGTGACCCTTCCTGGAGGACTTAGGAACTAGCTAGCAGAAGAAGTTTGGAATTTGGAAATAGCTGCATGAAATCAGTCAGAGTGTGAAAGATGAAGAAGAGATGAGGGTGACTAGAATGGGGAGTGCCAGTCCATTGAAGGCTTTGAATGCCAGGGTGAGAAATGAGGCCATTGTAAATCTTTAACAGAGCAAGCCGGTGGATAGAATAGTTTAACTTATTGGCATTTCCATCTAGTCTCAAGAGCCAACCACCTTCAATAGGGAATTTCAAATATAATCCCAAAGGCGTATGGTGACTTCAGTATTCAATCCTGAAGACTGGGTATCATAATCTTTGCAGTGATATCTTGAGATTCTCTGTCAAACCTAGTTAGAGCCTGAGGCAAAGGACAGTGCATTCCAAGATGATTACCTGCCCTTTTGCTCTTCTGAGGTTACTTAACAGAGAAAAGCTTGCCTGAAATCTTATTTTCAAGTCTGAGATTCCTTGCTGTGCTAAGATGAGTGATGCTGGTTTAATGGAAGGAGTGGACAGAGGAATAAGAAGACAAAATCAGAGCTGCTTCTTCTGCTTACCCCTCTGCCCAAATTTCCAGAATCAACCACAGAAAAACCCAGCTTCCAGCAGACTAAATAAAATGGCTTAAGCTTCCCAAATGAGGAGTGCCTGGGGAAATTGGACACTGTTCCTGACCTGCAGATCAGGGAAGGGGGTGAGCCCTGTGATGGTTAAGGAAGGGGAATGGGGGAAGTGAAACTTGGTTGGAACCACCTTCTTTCTCCTTATGCCTGGGTCAGGTGTCCCTTCCTACTTCTTCCCCTTCAGTGGGAGATTCCTGCTTTTCTGACCACAGCATCTCACAGTGGAGGCCCTTGTAGACACCATCCAGACCAAGCCCCATCTGAACACTACACTCTTAGCACACGTGACAAGGGTCATGTTGCCTGGCCACACATCACTTCAGGACAGCCCTAAGTGTCAGAAAGTACCTCCTTGCCTGAAGCCTAAATCACCCTTCCTGAAACTCTCCCCATTGACTCAGCTTCTCAGCTCCCTGGGGCCAAGAAGAACGAGCCAGACCCTCTTCCACATGACAGGCCCCTAAATATCTGAAGGCTGCTATCATCCTCCCTTTCCCTTTCCCTGGTTCCCTTATCCATGTTCTTCCTAATGGTGATGATTGGTCCTCGTCAGGCTTTGATATCTGCTTATGGACAAGAAGATAGGAAGGACTGATACTTGTCTGCCGTAGAGAAGGCGAGCTGAACATTGGTTCTGAAAAAGATCTGAGGATTTTAGTGGACAGCCAGTTTGGTCGGAGTCATCAATGTGATACAGCAGCCACAGAGGCAAGACCATCCTAGGCTGAATCAGTAGGAACATTGTTCAGAGTGAGGAACTGACGACTGTGACTCCCCCCTGTGCCCTGCCCTGGCCAGACCATGCTTGGGGTGACCCTGACAGACCAAAGTGCTTCTAGGGGAGGTCAGCCCACTGGGACGACACCCAAGAGACCCTGAGAGGACTGGCCAGATGGGGACTGGGGCAGCTCTCTGGAAGCTTTTGAAGAGCTGTTATGTCAAGGCAGTAGCCTTGTTCTGCCTAATTCCTCAAAGATCAGCTGAGGGAAGTTTCAGGGAGAGACATTTGGCATAACAGCCCCTCCCTGCCATGGGTAGGGGTCCCATGAAATAATCATTGTAAAGTGCCTGTCCCAGGGCCTGGCAAGGAGTGGGTGCTATAGAAATGTTAGCTATTCTTATGGTAGTGATGGTGGTACTGGTGGTTATCAATGTAAGGAAAGACTTCTAGCCATTGAATCTGCTCAGAATGGCAATGGGCTTCCTTGGGAGCCTCCCAAGAAGAATTCAGGCCGGGGCTGGATGCCACCAGGGACAATGGAGAAGGGATTCTTTGGCAGGCCCAGGCGGGACTAGTGGCCCTCAGGGAGTGTTCCCCCTCTGGGGAGTCTGTGATTGTGAGGGTGAGCGAGGTGGGTAAAGCCTCTAAGGACTACTTGCTTTCTCTTTCCTGCTCCAGAACATCCTGGCCCTGATGCCTGACCACGGGGATGTGAGCCTCCCCCCTGACGAGAGGGTCAGAGCCCTCATCCAGGTAGGCAGTGCAGTGGAGGTCAGCGAAGATGTTCCCCCCCGCCGGTACTTTCGTTCTGGAGTGGAGATCATGCGCATGGCGTCCATTTACTCCGAGGAAGGCAACATTGAGCATGCCTTCATCCTCTACAACAAATACATCACGTAAGAACACCTTTCCTTCACCTTCCCCGGCCCACCCCGGGGGTCTGGGCTCCAACCTCAGGGGTATTCATTTCCTCATGATCACTGTCACCGGATAGCCCATTTTGCAATACGAATGTGTCCTGTTTGCAGTGGGTCCTCTTCCTTTCTAATTGGTATTACTGTGGAATTTCATCAGTTGAATTTCATGTATCAGTAGCATCCATTGATCAATCAATTAATGAACATTTATTAAGCACCTGCCATGTGCCAGCACCTTCTTGGGTGCTGGAGATACCAAGACACAAATTGTCCCTGCCCTCGAGCCCTCCAGGAGCCTTCAAGGGTAGGGAGAGAGTGGAGAGAAAGACATCACCAGCTTGGAGGCTAAAGAGGCCTGAGACGAGAGGTGGCCCCTGAGCAGAGTATTGAAAGAGACCAGGGATTGAGAAAAGGCAGAACTGAGGAAGGACTGACAGGACAAATGCTCAAAGGTGGGAAATGAAGTTAGCATGTGTGAGAAGTAGCAAGAATGACAGAATAACTGCATTGTAGAGGTCACAAATGAAGATAGGCTGGGGCCAGGTGGCCAAACAAACACAAGCGTTGTTGCTTCATCCTAGAGGTGAGAAGGAGCCCCTGTAACTGCTGAGTCCTGGGGTCTCATGGATAGAGCTGAGTTTTAAGAAGAATACCTTGGCAGGTGGGGATGTGGGGGAGGCATAGGGTCTGGACAGGCTTGAAGCAAGGAGAGCCCTTAGGAGACTATTCCTGGAGCCTAGGCATGAGGCTGTGAGGCCTGGACTAGGGTGATGGCTGGCTGAGTGCAGAAAAGGGGGTGTGCTGGAAAGACATTTGGAGGTACAGCCCCATGGCCTAACACTGGGGTGGTGGGCAGGCTGCTGGGTTCGTCCATTGACAAGGGCTTTTTACATGATCATTCTGGGACTGAAGCTAGGCCTGGGCTTCCAGCCAAGATTTGCAGGAGCCCAAATTCTCCTTGCTTTGAGGCTGAGTGGATTGGACAGGCATGAGCTCTCTTGCCGAGTTGTTGGGAAGATTCTAGATTTAGAGTTAGAAATGGTTTTAGAGATCTGGTTTCCACCCCTTTCATCTGACAGATGAAGAAACCAAGGCCCAGAAAGGTAGGAAGTGGGGATAGGATGGGATTTGGCTCCAGATCTCCAATTCTCCAACCAGGTTTCCTGCCTCTGGTCAAGCCTAGGGGTTTTCTCAGAATCCTGGTTTTAAATAATTGAAGGAAAGGTTCAGTTCTAGTTAGAGGCTAGGGAAAAGGAAGCAGTGTTCTTTTCCCCCATCCAGGTTCACAGAGCCCCTGAAATCTCTCCGTGGTCCTCTTTGGCATCTGTGGCCCTCAGATGAAGGACCCCAGCTCTAAAGACTTGCCCGTTTTTCTGGCAGATAACTTCCTATATCCTTTAGCTCAGTCCCAGCGTTGCTTATGGGCAATGTACATGGCATATCCTGAAGACAGCGTTTACACTTAAGGAGCATACCATCTCAGGGTGAGACGTCATCCAGGGAGAAATGCAGTATTGTTTGTGGGAGAAATGAATAATAATAACATGGAAGAGAAGGCAGTGAGGTGTCATAGAGACAGCCTGAGACTGAACCAGAAGAGATCTGGGGTCAGTGCTGCTTCCAACACTCTCTAAGTCTCAGTTTCCCTATCTGTGAAAGGGGGACAATAATAACCTGTACTACCTCCCTTATGGACTTTTTTCATGGGGAACAAATGAGATCCTAGATGCAACATGTTTTTCAAAACTCAAAGTGCTCTATAATTCCAAATATTATTAAGGAAATTAGCCTTCCAAATCAGGAAGGAAAAAATTCTGCTGTGTCTCACTGCCCTACTTTTCCTCTTCTGTCCTTATGTTTTGGCCCTTCTCTGTGGGCACCTACCCATTGGCCTAAAGGCAGCCTTCTTCTGAAGGTCAACTCCATCTGACTTCTCTCTTTTCTAGGAGGAACTCTCTTTCTCCCAGTGGCTTGGGGAGTCAAGCAATACTTTAAAATCTCTGGGAAGAGGCTTACCAAGGGCTCTGCAATGCAAATAACTGAACGAGGTTTCCACCCAGGGACCCAGGAACTGGTTTTTCTTACAATTAGGCCAATCACAGTATTTTGGCAGAATTGGTTTTCTTGGTTTTCTTTGTAATACTACCCACTCCCTTTTATGCATTTAAAAACATCATTCCAAGAAGGGTTTGATGAGCTTCCCCAGAGTGACAGTTCTGGGCCCAAGAGCTCCAGCACACAACAAAGGCAAAGAGCTCTGCCCAGAAAATGTTTGTTTGGGATTTGTTGGGTTTGGGGTTTGGATTTTTTTTGCCACGGAGCCTTGACCTGATGGTGTTATCTTGCATCCTCTAAGAGGGAAGCTACCCGTGGCTATTATGGCTGTGTGGTGGCACCCTTCCCATACTATCACCACTACCAACACACACACATACATATACATACACACACACACACACACTCACACAGCTGTCTCAGCTTGTCTTTACTATATTTTGATCACATTTCAATATAGTTGGTTTTCTTTGTAACTCTATGTATTTTATTTTGGACATTTAGAAACATTATTATGACCAGAGATCCACAGATCCATCTCACAAAAAAAAGCTTAGAAACCTCAATTCTGGGTACAGATTCTTCCCAGAAAGAGGCCACCAGATAGAACCTCTTTAGGGATACCTTTCCTTCCCAAGTCAGGTTCATTTGCATTTCTGGAGGGCAGACCTGCCCCTGCTAGGGAGCCAGGGGCTGGGAGAACCAGAGCGGCTTAGCAGCTGCTGAGGCCTCCAGCAGGCCGTCCTAGTGAGCTCAGTGGGAGTCCTGGCTTCCCTGCTGCTCGGTGAGCTCCTCACAGGCAGGGAGCCGGACTTCAGCTCCTCATTTGTCTGAAAGCCCGGAGCCATATAGTGCTAAAGAATGTGGATCGATGTTTTCTGGGCAGTGTGGATATGAGAAGGGGTGACAGGGCCAGAGTGGCTCCCCTCCCCCACATGGGGCTCCTGCCCTAGAATCAGGCCCGATGGGCATCCCGTGAGTACTGCCAGCAAGATCACCAGGACATTTACTTCACTGTAGAAATTCTGAATATTTCTGAATGTGATCATTCACACTTTTCTAATGCTTTTAGGTTTACAAAGCACACTGCTCACAGCAGCCTGGGGAGGTGGGAGTCAATTCAGTTCAGTAAACATTTATTAAGCACTTACTGTGTGCCAGACACTGTGCTAATCACTGAGGCTACAAATAAGAAAATGAAAGGTAGTACCTGTCCTCAAGGAGCTTTCAGTCTAATGGGGGAAGACAACATATAGAAGAAAGCTGGAAAGGGAGGGGCACCAAGGTATGTGGCATGGGGCATCATGTTCCATGGATCCAAAGCAAGCAGAACTGTGGATGGGAAGTGGAGAGGGAGCTGGAGAGTTCAGATCGCAGCCCTCTCTAAAGGAAGGCTGAGTTAGAGTCAACTGAGTGATCACCAAGCATTTTTTAAGCACTCACTATATGCCAGGCCCTGGATTAAGCTCTGAGAATACAAAGAAAGGCAAAAAACCAGCCCCAGCTTTCAAGGAGTATGTGCTCTAATGGGGGAAATAAGCCTGAAAATAATTGGGTACATACCTGATGTCTATAGAGCAGGTAGGCAGTCATCTCAAAGGGAAAGGTAGGTGGAGGTGGGGAGAGGGAGAAAAGCCTACGATAGAAGGTGGGATTAAAGCTAACCCTTGAAGGAAGCTGGGGAATAGACAAGGGAAATGGGGTTCAGCTGACTAGTCATTTGTCTGAGTTCTTACAGATAGAGGCAAGCATTATTAACCACCTACTGTGTGCTCGTCACTGTGATAGGTGCAGGGAATAAAACAAAAATAAGAGTCTCCCTGCTCTAATGGGGCTCAAGCTGTAGTGGCAGCCTCCCTCCTAGAGAGCCCCAGGGCTAGGCCTTGGTCAGGGTGTCAAGGAGATGGACCCCCTGTCCTCAGGTCCAGTGCTCTTTCTACTGCTCTTCATGGATATGACTGGGAGCTGTGGGGAATGCACCCGAGGTTTCCTTGCAGTTGGTGTACCAGGACCCTGCCTCTGCTTACCACCCAAGCCTCACCAACTGACCAAAGCCAGAGCTCTTAACCTAGGGTCCAGAGTCCATAGGTTAGTTTCAGACAGTGAAGAACTTGATGGGGAGGGGGGGATACCACACCCTTACCTCTATTTTTACTAACCTTTGGTCTCCTTTGTAATCCTCAGCATTTTATTTTATGCATTTAAAGCATGATTGTGAGAGGGGCCCCCAGCTTAGCCAGACTGACTGCTAAGGGGTCCAGGACCCAAAGAAGGTAACAAAGGCTTGCTTGGAGAGTCTGAGCTACTTCAATGAGAGGTTGGCAGCAGATGTCAGCTAGATGAGACTCCCCCAGCCTGGAGCCAGCAGTTTCCCAGAAGCCCCCCTCCCCTTCTTCTAGGAATGTGCTGCCTTTTGTAGACCCAAGTTTAGGGAAGGATCCCTAGCTGGATAAATTCAGTGCATTTTTCCCTGATTAACACGAGCAGTAGCCACTCCTGCTGTGGACACTTTCAAAGCTTTTTATGGGCATTGGTTGAGCTTACAGGGAAGGGATCTGTGGCAGTTCCTCTCTGGGCCCTGAGGGCCTCTTACAACCAAATCCTCTTAATCAAAACGTGCCGGTAGTTCTGCTGCCCTGCCGGCTCCTGTCCTCCCCTTCCCATCTGCAGTGGAGGGAGGGATGCCCCGTGGCCTCTGGGCTGGAGGCACCTTTGTGCTGACTTTGATGAATCTCTTTTTTCTTTGACATGTTTGCCCTCCCTGGGCCCCAGTCAGACGTGACCCTGCCTCTCTGTACACATCTGGGCTGCAGCTGTTGAGTACCTGCTGAAGTACTAATGTGAACCTTGTGGTGGGGGCGGGTGGGAGGCTGATTCTTGGAGTTCTCTATTTCCTGGCCCATGAAGCTGCCCATGTAGAAAGCTTTCGTGATGGCTTAGCAGGTGGAGTCCTGCACTAGGCATCAGGAGATGGGAGGTGGAAGGGACCTCAGTGACCACTCAGTGAGAGACCTCAGTCCAACCATCTAGCAAAAGAATCCCAACTGTATTGTCTGCTTGGAGATCTCTGTGGAGGGGGAAGCTGCTGCCTCCCACTACCAGTCTTGGCTTTGCCATTGACAAGTTATATAACTGTGAGCAATTGACTTCCCCTCCCCTGAGCCTCAGTTTCCCAGATCTGTGGGATGAAGTGGTTGGATCAGGTGATCTCTGATGCCCCTCCCCTCTAAATCTGTGAATCTCTGGGAGCTAAAACTCGTTGTTGGTCAGTCATATCTGACTCAAAAGATGCAGAAGGGCTTTGCCATTTCCTTCCTCAGTAGTAGGTGGGGGTTAAGTGACGGTCCCAGAGTCACAGAGCTAGTATCGCATGTCTGAGCTTGCATTTGAACTCTGGTCTTTCTGACTCCAAGCCTAGTGCTCTGTCCCTTGCACCACTTGGCTGCCCTGAAGACTCTTGGCTATTTTCCCATTAACAGCTGACTCTTCTAGTGGCCTTGGGCAAGTCACTCCCTTGCCATCACCACGTCAAAACTGTTTTCTCTTTGTAACTTTACTGTTCCCCCTCTTCCAAATGTCCCTCGTTAGAGTCTAAGTGCCTTGAAAGTAGGAACAATATTGTCTTTTGGTTTTATTTCTCCAAGGCTCAGCACAGTTCCTGGCACATGGGAGGAAGGCCAGGACCATATTGAAAGATTTATTAATTAATGCTGGAAACACTTTGTGGTCTTCTGATTTGTGTTTTAGGGGCTGAAGAGAGGCCAGAGACACAATCATTCCCCTCAAGGAAATTATCCTTTGGTTGCCCAAATGCCAGAAGGCTTTGCTGAGCATGATATAGAGGGGTGTGTGTATGTACATGTGTACACACATGCATACATATTTATGTAGGTAGTGACTGCTTTGCCGATTCCAACACCCTGCCCAGGGCACTGATGCCCCAGAAGCTGTCTGGGCCTCTCTTTATTGTTAGCACAGCCAGGCAGGCAAACCTCTTACAGCCTCAGCTTCTTAAAGGCAAGGACAGGGTCCCAGTCTAGGTTCATAGGGCTTGGTTTCTCCAAGGCTTTTGCAGCAGAGATCCTGGCTGTAAGCCTTTGAGGTCTGGTCCCAGACATGGATGAACTGCATGGCTTCAAGCCAGAGATCTTTGCTAAATTCAGGCTTCCTGGCTGTGTCAGCTGTGAGCTGACCACATTTTCAGCCACAACAATTCTCAAAGAACATCTCCTAAGTGGGAGAGGGCTTGTGTTCTGTTGGGGGAGGGAGCTGTCTGATTCGTCTCCATCACATCACGCTTCTGCCCTGAGAAATCACAGATCCTCCAGTATCTTTGCCTGGCAGGATCACAGACCTGGAGGTGGAAGGGACCTCACAGGCCATCTAATGTAACCCCCTCATTTTACAGAAATGGGAAGTGAGTTGTCCAAGTGTCTAAGATAGGATTTGAACTCAGGTGGCTGGACTGCTTTGCACATAGTAGGCACTTATTTCCATCCCTGTCCAAGGGACTGTTTCAAGTGGAATTGAAATAACCTCTAGACTTGTTCAGATGGGGATTAAGGTTCTTCCAGAGCTTTGGCAGACCCTGGGGGTGGGCGAGAATCCGCATCCCTTTGGCTGCTCCTTGTTGGGTGCCTGCTGCAGTGATCGAGCTGGAAGATCTCATAGTGTCAAGGTCACGTCTCTACCTTCCAGGCCCTCAGGCCACTCCCTCTGCCAGCAGCCCACTTCATCATTTTCCCTGTGAATCTTCATCCTTATCCTAACTTCTGGTGTTCTCCCAGTGACTTCTCTAAGACCACTCAGAGACCTTCCATTGTCCCTCTGTGCTCGCTCAGTGTTTGCCCACACAGTAGCTCCTGCCTCCCCAGCCTCACTGCTCCTGGGCTCTTTAAAGCCCCTCTTACCCTCCCTTACATGCCTGCAGGCTCCTTCGCTTCTGATCATCCTCCTTCTGCCATAGTGATCTCCATAACCCAAATGCCTTCAGCAGGTCTCCTTTGCTCACTAGATAAAGTCCAAGCTCCCAAGACTGGCATTCAAGGTCCTTTACCCTCTGACTCTGGCTTGCCTTTATAGCCCTATCTCACATTCCCTTCCTTTACCTGTGCCACGCTAGAGTGAAACTGGATTGTTTGCTGTTCTCTGAACACGCCCTGCACTTTGTCACCTCCACCTCTGAACCTTTGCTTAAGCTGTTCCCTACTCCAAGACTGCCCTCCTTCCATTTTGGCTTCGGGATATCCTCATTGTCCCCTAAGGCTCAGGTCAAAAGCCCTGTCAGATCCAGGAAGCCTTCTCTGCTTCCCCAAGTCTGAAAGGATCAATTTCTTCCTTATCCAACCTCAGAGCACTTTACAATCTCCTGAGCTGCTAATCTCATTTGTAGCACATTTATCTGCCCCAGCTAGGTGTTAGTTACTTTCCTTGAGGACAGAGATTGTCTTTATCTTTGTGTCTACCCCAGGTCCTAGCACTGTGCACAATGCCTGGTGAGTGAAGGAGTGATCTGGTAGGGCAGATGGGTGGTATGCACTGTGACCTGTGACAGTAGAAGAGAGTGTAGCCTACCCCAGAGGCTCCGGGAGTAGGGAAGACAGGAGATGCTCCAGTCAGAGCAGAGGGAGCTCGTTCTCAGGTACAAGATTCCTGGAGAGCTTCCAGGAGGTGGCAGTATGGAAAGATAGGATTCTGGAAGATGATGGCAAAGCAGGAGCAGAGGTGGGGGAGGGACTGTTAGGGAAGCCATAAGGACTGTTCAGTTTGTCTGGAGGATGCACTTCCTCATCAGCTGGTCAGTGACAGGTACCCTGAGCCCAAAGCCTTTGTGCACTGTTGGTGTTCTTGAGGGATACAGAACAGTGTAGCAGAGTACTCCCCACAGAGCATTGGGTTCCAAGTCAAGCACCCCACCTCCACCTGGCACGTGACCTTGGCCACTCATTCGCCTTCTGAGGGCCTCTGCTAGTGGTTTTTATCAGTGGCGTGTGTTAGCCATTCTGTTGAGGTCACAAGGAGAAAGTGAAAATGCTGTGCAGGCCTTCCTACAGGCCTCAGACACAGGAAGGAGTCCCTGGTCTTAAGGAGCTCTCATCTTATAGGGGAGAACCCTCAAAAAGAAGCTGGGGGGATGGGACAGTACCTAGCACACAGGCATGAGGAAGTCTCTCAGGAGAGAAATGGTGAGGTGTCTAGCTTGGCCCCCCTTCTTAAATTGTTTTGGGAGGAGCTCTCAGATGTCCACCCTCCACCCCCTCCAATCAGAGGAAGGGACATGTGAGTTTCAGAAATTATTTGATCCTTCAGGATGCTGAGTTTCTAGAGACCAGGAGAGCAGCAAAGTGGGAAGTGATGAGGTGTCTGCCTGGGCCTACTCCTTAAGTGGTCTGCCTTGGGACAGCTGGATAGGTGGTATTGTGGTTAGAGTTGCTGGCCTGGAGTCAGGAAGACCTGAGTGCAAATGTGACCCCACACACATACTAGCTGTGTAACCTTGGGTAATTCACTTAACCTCTGTTTCCTTATCTGTAAAATGGGGATAATAATTACACCTACCTTCTAGGACTGTTGTAAGGACCAAATGAGATCATTGTAAAGCGCTTGGCACATAGTAGGCACTTTATAAATGATAGCTATCACCATTTTCATCATCATTGTTATGAAATGGAGGTTGTAGAAAGAGCCCTCTGATGTCTCTCCTCTCCAGTCAGAGGCAAGGAGGGGCCTGAGGGGCAGGAAGCAGTGGGCGGTGGGTCCTGTTACTGTCTCCATTGTACAGATGAAGAAACTGAGGCAGATGGAGATCAAGTGTCTGAGACTACATTTGAGCTCAGGTCTTTCTGACTCTAGGTCTAGCTTGCTTCCCTTGGCACCACCTAAGTGCCTAGAGTATCTCCCATTTCCTGCATATGTATCTTGTACATACATAGCTGTTTGCTTGCCTCGCCATTCGATTGTGAGCTCTTTGAGGACAGGGACCAAATTTTTCCCTTTCTTTGGAGAAGCAGCAGCTGCCACAGTAAGAGGAAAGGTCAGCGGGCAAGGGCACCCAGGCTGGCAAGCTGACCCAGTCTCTGCTCCCAAGGTGACAGGCAGGAACCTTTGCTCCTTGCCTGCTCTGCAATTCTGGACTGGCTCCTCCCACCCCATCCCTCTCCTGCCTGTACTCCTGAGGATGGGGTGAAGGCTGGCCAGCCCAACCAGCCTACATTGGCTCTGGGATTTCAGGGCCGTGGCAGTTCATGCTCCAGCTGTTTGTTTTGGCCTCTGCTTCTGTTTATTTGGATTCAGTCCTATTAAAAGTAATCCCCATTCTGAGGTCCTCTAACATGTCTGTTAACTGCTGGAGGCAGACTTCCATGTGGTACAAAATTGAGACCTTTATTGAACATTTCAAAGTTAGTCCGTCATAATCGCTTCCTGATGCCTGGAGTAAATAGATCTTCCAAAAGCTGGTACTTGATTGAAGCTGAGGAGGCTCCATTAGTGCCTTCACTTCCATTGGAGGAGAGCTGAAAGGAGGGAGGATTTAACCTTTTGGTCTCTGGCCTCTTTTGTTTCTCAAGAAAGAGAAACTGGCTTTGAAGAGCACACGACCTATTTATTCTTAATACTCCTTCCAGCCTCCAGGGTTGAACCCCGGGTTGAAACAACACAAAGAGCAGTGTGTTGTGTAGGCCACAGATGCCCCTGAAGGAGCAAGAAGCCTATGTAAGGCCACTATTGCAGTGCAGAACTATTTCCTGAAAAATCCCTTCTGCCAATTAGTTCTCCCATTCAGAAATGCATCTCTTTGCGTAGTTCAGAAACCTTTTGCTTGGAGGCAAAAGTACTACAATTGGACAGGCTTGAGTCTGGCTTCTTCAGAACAGGCTGGCCTGGGCTGGTGGGCCGTGCCTCCTTGCTCATCTGTCCTGGCCCTAAGGAGAGCCCTTTGGCACAGAGGCATTGCTGAGGTGGGCCTTCACCTGCCACCTGCTTGCATGTCTCTTCTCTTGCCCACCAGTGTCAATGCTGACTGACCATGCTGGGCCCATAGAGACTGGAGGCACATCAGGTCCTGGTCCTTGTGTCTTCTTCCTGGAGGCGTAATCAGTCCACTCTGTTATCTCATAGGCTTTTTCTTGAGAAGCTGCCAAAGCACAGAGACTACAAGACAGCGGTCAGCCCTGAAAAGAAAGAAACTGTGAAGGTGAGCTCACTCACTGGTGCAGAGCCCCCAGTGCTGCCCTCCCTATGAAAGGCTCCCACCTGGCTTTGGCAGAGCAGGGCCTGCCTTGGCTGGTTTATCCTGCCGCAGCCAGCCAGGACCAAGCCATTCTTTTGTTTGGTGTCTTTTATTTTTTCATTGCCTAGATTTCCCCTGTGTCACTCTACCTCCCCTCCTCAAGAGCCATCCCTCATAGCAAAGAAGTTTAAAAAGAAAAAAAGGAGGAAGAAGGAAAAAAATGGAGGACTGATCAGAATTATGACAAGACCTGAGGTCCCCATCCCAGTGGGCTTCCCAGCTCTACAGAGGAGCTGGGGGAGAGGCCTGTCTGATTGCTTTTTTGGAGTCTTAGTCATTTCTCTGTCCTTTCTTTAATTCACCGTTAACACTGTGCACTTCCACCCCCCCCCCAATGAGACAAGATGAGAAGGCCCCTTAACATCTCATCTCTTTGTTGTGTCCCAGAAACTAAAAGAGATCGCATTTCCCAAGGCAGAAGAGTTGAAGAAGGAACTGTTGAAGAGATATACCAAAGAATATGTGGAATACAATGGGAGAAAGGTCAGTGTGTCCTAAGACAGAAGGGAGCCCTTGGCAGCCACCTGTGCTGATTTCTTGGGATGACAGACTAGCCTGGCCTACTGCCTCCTCCTTCCACCAGGTGGCTGCTACATGGCAGTCATCACAATAGCTCACACATCTCGATAGCACTTTAAGGTTTGCAAACACTTTTCATCTGTTATCTTATTTGATCTCCACAACAACCCTGGCAGGGAGTTGACCCCATTATTTCCATTTTGTACATAAGGAAACTGAGGCAGGCAGAGGATAAGTAGCTTGCTCAGGATCACAGTACCAGTAATTATCTAAGGCTGGATTTGAACCCAAGTCTTCCTGATTCAAAGTCTGGCACAACCCCACTCTATGTTATGGAAAAGGTCTTGGAGTTTGTGGTGGTATTCCAGTGGTTGTTTGGACACTGGGAGGCAATCATGTCTCTGAGTCGGCTTCTTTGATTGTAAAAAAGGAGGCCAGGAATATTTGTGCTACCTATTTCCAAGGTGTGTGTGGATGGCAAAATGCTGAAATAGGGAATAAATACCCACAAGAAACGCAATAGTAATTCAGAGAAACAGAGGGATGGAGTCATCTGAACTGTGCAGTGAGCCTTGGATTAGCAGGGGGAGGGCTTCCCCCAGAGGACCAACAGCATGATGGGCTCAAAAACCCAAACAGAGAAGGGGGCAGCTGTTAGTGTTAGGAAGCTCTGGCTGGGTGTCCAGCCCTCTGTGAAGTGTTAGAGACACCAAGAAAGGGACAAGCAGTTCCTTCCCTCAAAGAGCTTCCATTCCAGTGGGCATACACAAAAGATACAAAGTGAAGAGAAGGTGGAGGAAGGCCTGGGAGACTCCCCCCAAGGCAAAGGTGTGGAGGGGAGAGATGGATTGTAGTGGGCAGGGGAACAACGAGGCTCTGCCACCGTGGCTAAATCATCGAGTAAAGGAGGGGAGAAGAGTGTGAAAATGCTGGCCAGGCTGGAGCCAAATTGTGAAGAGCTTTAAATGTCCCCCAAAACTAGAAGTCATAGGGAGCCATGGAAACTCATTGAGAAGGGGATGGCATGGTCAGAAACATGCTTTAGGAAAATCTGATAGATGGCGAGTGTAATGGGAGAAATGAGGAGGACCAAGGAGGTGGGGGGAGGTGAGGGGTGTGTGGTGGTGAGGGGGTGGAGGCACAGGGGAAGGCTCATCTAGCTGTAGCCAAGTGTTTCTGACTCACTCCAGTGTGAGCTCAAATCACTTTCTTTCCTTGCAGAAGAAAGAAACAGAAGAGTTCGCTCGAAAGTTGGCTATCCAGCAGCAGCTGGAAGAGGAACGACAAAGGGTAGCCCAGCAGAAGCAGCAGCAGGCAGAACAGGAACAGTTTCATGCCTTTGAAGAAATGATCCGTCGGCAGGAGCTGGAGAAGGAGCGGCTCCGGATAGTGCAGGAGTTTGGGAAGCCGGATACAGGTCCTGAGATTCCAGGTGGTCCCCTGGTGCCTGGGGTAGAGAGGCCCCCGACGGACGTGTTCCCTGCAGCTCCTGGCCTCCCAAGCCCTGGGCCCGGGCCAGCCAAGCCCCCAGTGGTGGACAGGTCCTTGAAGCCTGGAGCTCTGAGCAGTCCAGAACATAGTGAGTCTCTCTGTTGGTTCTTTCACTGACCTTTGTGGTAGAGCCTGGGTGTGTGTCAGCAAAGGAGCTACCACAAGAGGTGCCAGGTTAGAAATGTCCCCAGTCTCTCTGGAGAAGAAGATTGGTTACAGAAACCACTTGAAAAATTCCAGCGGCTTGTTGCTGCCCCTCTTGTACTGCACACTAGTCATTGTGGCCAGGAGGTCATTGGAAAACGGGGCGTATACTCTAGGCCACATGGAAGTAGGTAACCCAATTGTTTTCCAGCTAGTCTCAGCATCCTTGACATGAGAGCCAGCACTATTGGGGAATAGCCTAAAGGTTATGGAGGGATTCAAGTTTTTCTCACTATATCCATCATCCTTTTCAAAGGAAACTGCATGTCCTAGGTGCTACCCTAGCTCCATCCTAACTGCTTTAGCTTTTTTGGTAAGGCCAAGGGATTGTTTTCTCCCTGAAAGTACTTTTGACCCCTCAGGGCCTCAGCCAAAGTAGACATTCTGGGCATTTAGGTCAGGAAAACAGCTCACAGCCTCCTTCCATTTCTGACCCTCCAGTGCTGGCCTCAGTGACTCTCCTTGTTGCATGGTGGTTACAGGACCTGAGAAAGTGAAGAAAAGAACAGACAGAAATCACGGGTGTGCCACTGCCATGGAAGCAGGATTTGGTGGAAACCCCCCTCTAAGCTATCGTTTAAGGAAATCCAAGGGAATTCACACTGAGTCAGGTGTCCAGGAGCCCCAATTAAGGAAGCATTGATGACGAATTACAGAAAGATGCTCAGGAAAGGGGAGCCTAGAGAAACTCTTCATTCCAAATGCCCCAACTGTCCAGCGTTTGGGCTGCCTTAGGGTCTGTTTCTCATGCTCTCATTGTGTGGACTTCTGTTCATTTGCATTTTACAGAAATTCACATATTTATGGAAAAAATGCAAGGAGCAGCAAGATTTCCCTTTTCAGCCTTGGCTGCTGACTCCTGTGTTTTGACTGTTTCAGGCTAATGGCCAGCTGACTCTGAGTTTACTCTTGTAGGGATCATCCCTGGCTTGCGTAAGGGTAATAAGGACTGCTGTGGGTGGCTGCTTTACAGAGGACCCTTCAGTGCTGTGATGTACTTGCCATAACTATTATCTTCTCCATTTTTTGGATGAGAAAGCTGAGGTTCAGAAACCCTAAGTTATGTGTCCAGGGGCACACAGCAAGAGAGTGAGGGTGGAAGGTGGGAGGAATTCGCCACGAGCATTTGCATAGAACATTACTAGATGCAGAACTCCTGACAAATGGCATCTCCCCTGGTCCTCAGATACCCCTGGGATGGAGAGGCTGTTATTATCCCCCTTTTACAGTTGAGGAAACTAAGGCTGTGAGGGGTTAAGTGACTTGCCCAGGGTCACTTAGACAGTGAGTGTCTGAGGCCAGGTTCACACGCAGATCTTCCTGATGTCCCAGTCCTGCACTCTTTGCGCTGCATCACTTCCTCTACAGATACCTGCCAGGCACCTTCTGGGCACCAGCTTTGTGCCGGGTGCTGGAGATACAAAGAAGAAGCAGACAGTCCCTCCCCTGGAGGAGTTTGCAGTCTAGTCCCAGCAACAAAACTTGTAGGCATCAAGAGGTAGCAAGTGCTGAATGAGCGATGAAAGCAGGTCTGGGGCGAAGAGTTGGCAGACAGGCAACGTGAACCCACTAGGCCTTGGGGGAAGCAGCCAAGGTAGCCAGACAGGGAGGAGAGCGGGGAAAGGGGAGGAGGAAGAGGAGGCTGAGCCATTGCAGGCGGCTTCTCAGGCCGAGGCCCCCTCGTTGTGTGATTTGTGAGAGCTGCGGCATCTCTTATTTTCCGTAGTTTTAAGTGTACCATTTTGTTCTTTGGGGTTCCAGGGATACAAAAGAGAGACAAGCAAACTTAAAACATGGACCTCTTTAAACATCTGTAAATCAGAAATAGGCAGGGTGATCATAAGGCAGCAGATGGATCAGAACCAAGTGAAAGCCAAATCTCATCAAAAACATTTCCTAGAGTGGCTATCCCCACCCATTTCCTCCCCAGCAATACTTCCATCACCCCAAATCCCCCTGGAACTGACTCCCCTGGGAAATTCTCTTCAGAGCCTGAGACTCGACCAGTCTTGGAATCTTGAGTTTAAATTAATACAGCCCCAACCTCCTGAATGCCTTCAGCCTTTGATGCGCTGTCTGACCGATCTGTGCCCTTCTGTGTTCTAACTTAAACTGGAACTCCCCAAAATAACTAAATCAGGAGATAGGTATGCCACAGGGACATGCGGAGGGACCATCCCTTTCACTAGTGTTTAAACCTTAGCAATAATGGAAAAGAAAAGTAAATAAGAATGTAACTGTTCAGCAAAATGAGGCCAACCTGGTTTGGATTGGGGGATGCTGGGCAGCTGGACTCTTTTCCCATTGATACAAGTAGCTAAATTCTTGGTTAGTATCGAGTGATAAAACAGACCTCTGGTTTCAGTCTCTGTTATCTTGGAGCCCGTGGACAAGGAGTGGAAAGAAGAAGTTTCAGTAGCGAGCTTCCCCTTTGAGTAACCTTTGCTTTTACAAGGCAGAGCCCAGCTTGGGGCGTTGGTAATACAGCCAACATGGCACAGCCCTCCGAACATCCTAGGCTTGTGTAATATCAATTAAGTTGGGACTTTTTTACTGTTTTAGAATGATAAATCAATTAAGTGTCTTTGATTGAGCCTTACTAGGTGCAAAGCCCCAGGCCCAAACCCCTATCTACTAGGTGCTAAGCCTATGTGGGTGTGAAGCCCTCAGGGTCCTAAGGGACCAGAGCTGGGACCAGAGCCAATAGTAGGAGTCTGAGTTCTGGTTGCTCAGATGACGTCTGATGATGTCTAAAGAGTGTATAAAAAGAGAGAACAGAGCTATTTGTGAGAGCCTCTCACTCCTGGAGTAGTGTTGATGTGGGACTCTAGGCAGCCGCTCTAAGAGCCTTCTGGCCTGTCAACCCAGATGTTGATGGTTTCTTGGTAACTATGAATTGTATTTGGTCTGTTTATAATGTATGTTTGTAATTTGTTTATATTTGCTCTGAAGTTCAGGGTGCTGGCTTTCCCCCCTGAACTAAGTGAATGATATTTGTATGTTGGATTGAAATAAGATTATTAACCCCTTAACGTTGCTTTCCTTAGTAAAGCAGATCAAAAGAACCTGTGCTGGCAGCATTCTTGTTGTTGGGCTTGTGTTGGTCTTTCACCCCCACCACCACAGCAGCTGCTAGCCGAGTTGTTGCAACAGCTTGTCGCCTCTGACCTTGCCCCTCTTACCTTTCACAGTGCCTACAATAAATGGACTTCGCCACATGGTGGTGCCCCAGATGCTCTGCCCTCAATTTCTCCAGTTGGCTGATGCCAACACTGTCCGTGGCGTGGAGACATGTGGAATCCTCTGTGGGAAGCTGGTAAAGTAAAGTCCTCCCAGGCTTCCCCTCAGCATTGGCCCTTTTCCAGGGGTCTGAGGGAAGGGACCTCAGGGGTCACCCAATCCAACCTATGGCCTACCAAAGATCTGATTGTGAGGGCCCCCTGCCTCTGCTTACAGACCTAGAGCATGGTGATACACATAAAGAATACCAAAGAGTGTGTATTGCTTTTTTGGGTACTGTACAAGAGTGATGCTTTGCACCTGATGGGGAACAAAAGTGTAAAGATGGCAGGTGCCCAGGGCATGTTGGGCATGGGCACCATGTACGAGAAGGTCTTCCTTCTCTGGGCCTCCGTGAACTGGGGGATTAGATCAGGGCTCTTAACCTGGAGTCCATGAACTTGTTTTTAAAAAATATTTTGATAGCTGTATTTCAATATATTTGGTTCCTTTTGTAATCCAATGTATTCTGTTGTGTGCATTTAAAAACATTGTTCTGAGAAGGAATCCAGAGAGGGCCAAAACACAAAAAATGTTAACTCCCAGGCCAGATGATCTTGTAGGTCTCGTCTAGCTTTAATAGTCTAGGGGCTGGCCAATTTACCTGGACCACAGGGTCTATGCTGGGGCACTGAGGGAGACGAAGTGGAGATGGGGATCAGGACCACCAGGCCAGGTCCAGATCACCCCTGCGAGGCCTCCAGCTCTACCATGCTTGGATGATCGCAATCGTATCTTCTTCCATCCCCTCTGACAGATGAAGAATGAATTTACCATCACCCACGTCCTCATCCCCAAGCAGAGTTCAGGACCTGATTACTGCAACACAGAGAATGAGGAAGAGTTGTTCCTCATCCAGGATCAGCAAGGCCTCATCACCCTGGGCTGGATACACGTAAGTGCCTGCAGCCTAGCTACCCTGCCCATTGGCAGATGCTCATGCTTCTTTCTTTTTCCATGTTCTGCCAATGTAGGGGCACGCATGCCCACCCAGGCTCCACCTGCCTGGGAGCTGGGGCTTGCTGGAGTATCGCAGTCCTTCTCTCCCTGGGAGTGTGACATTAGGGGATTCCTCAAGAACTGTATTCAGAAACTGGGAGGTAGCAGGAGGGCCGAAACACTGGCTAAGTAGGGCCATCAAAGGGCACTAAGAACCACATCAGTGACACTGAGCCAAAGTCACCTCAGAGCGAGGGACCCCTCTTGATGTCACAGGTGGTCCTGAGGCGTGCAGACACTGACCTGGCACCATGATGTAGCTTCTCTGTGGCTCTTCCTTGCTTTGTCCTCTCTGGGGGGGTCATTACATGGCCACATAAAGGTGGTGGCGTTTTGGGATGCCACCTCCACATGGTCTGAGCAGGCTGTTCATCCACTTCCAGGTTCATATGTAACTCCTTCCTCCAGGGTTGTCCCAGCCCCTCTTTGTCACAAACAATATCCTGCTTCTCCTATAATGTGGGCCTCCAGCCTCCTTCCCATGGCCTCCCTTCCTCCATTCCAGTTGTTTGTCCCCACAGCCCTGAGTGCAAATTCTTCCCTCCTGCTCCCTCCTCTGTGTGGCATGTGGTATCATAGGAAGGGCACTAGAATTGGAGGCTGCAGAGACCTGGGTTCAAATCCCACCCTGCTCTAGAAACATGGGCAAGTCTGCCAACAGGCACATATCAAGCACCTGCTCTGGGCATTGTGAAACAAAGAATAAAGCATTCCTGGCTTTAAGGAGTTGGGGTGCTCTCAGGGTTGTGCACATACTAGCACAAAAGAAATTCAGGATGACTGGGGGGAGAGGCAGCCCCACAGCTTAGGATGGTTTTTGTGATTCTCCTCACTCTTCTGGCAGGGGAATGCAGCGCCACATGGGTTCCTTTCATCCCTTCCATGTGGCACTCCCTCAGGTTCTGTCCTTGGCCGCCCTCCCCTTTGCTCATGTCATTCTCTCCTGTTGTGATCTCATCGATTTCCGGGTTTGAATTGTCCATCATCATTAATGATGCTTAGATTTTGACCTCTGCCCTTGGGCTCTCTCCATTCCCACCGCCACCCCTGTGTCCTGCTGGCACCTCAGACTCAGTGGCCTCGAGTGGAACTCCCTGCGTCACGTGCCTTCTCGCTGCTGTGGGGAACATGCCACTGTTCTGCCAGACAGACAGTCTCAACATTTTTCTGGATCTTTGAACTTCCTTCCTCTGACGCTTTTGATTCTTCACCTCACTGTTTCTTGCACATGGCCCTTTCTTTCCAGACCCATAGCTGCCCTCCTGGCAGAGCAGCCTTTTCTTAATTCATACCCAAGCTACTGCAACAGCCTCTTTCCTGTGTTTTCTGCCTTCAGTCTCTCTCCTCCTCTAAGCATTTGGCACTCTGCTGCCAGATGAACCATAAGAGAATGACAAAACTGGCTGTGCACTCAGAAACATCCTGGGGCTCCTCACTGCCAGCTGCTGCGCAGGGGCCCTCATGACCTATGTTGCCAGCCTTCTCTCTTACTGTTCTCTCCATGAACCCTGTAGTCTACCACACTTGGCCTCTGGGTGATCTCTGATGTGGCCTTCCTATCACCACTTGAGGTGGGCAGGTGGGAGCTGAGAACAGCCATGAGTCAGAGTGCTGAGGTGTCCTTAGGGATGGACTCCCAGCTCCCCAGAGGGAAGCCCCCTCTGTAGCCAGCATCCCCCCCCAGGGCACTGGCCTCTTTATCCAGCCCAGGTGCCCTTTCTGAAGTCCCAGCTGCCTCATCTGCTCCCCTGGGACCATCCTTCCCCTTGCTCCTGTTTCTGATGTCCTCATGTCTGTCCATCTTCCTGCCATCTGTGCTGGCTCAGCTCAGGATGCAGCCTGTGTTTGAATCCTGGCCTTCCTCCCCTTTGGGACTACTGGCTAATCCTGCTCCTTCGCACATATTCCCATGGTCCAGCATAGGTGAGGATGGCTCTTTGTAGCCAGAGGTCCTCACTTCCACCCTCCCAGCTCTCAGACACTCCTCATGGGCCTGACCCATCCCTCCTACAAAAACCCCATCCTTCACTTGGCATGTACTAGCTTTCTCTGTCAAGTCAAGCCTTCCTAGGAATATGTGGGTACCCTACACCCCAGGGGGTGATTTCCTCATTTAAAAGCCTCTGTATCCAGCACTTTGGAGACTGCTGAGGAAAGCCTGGAAAAGGGGTTGGAAGTGATACCCGAAGAGGACATGAGGCCCTCCAGGGCATTTTCCTTCATCCCTGCTTGTTTTCTGTACAGCCACAGATTGTGCTTTGAGGAAAGTCTATAAGAAGGCTGAGAGCGTTCTTTTTTTCCCTTTTAAAAATCTTTGCATTGCTCTCTTTTGTTTTATACAACCTTTATTGGGCATCTAGTTGTGGCCAGGCCTGGAGTCTGGAAGACTTGAGTTTAAATTTGACCTCAGATACTCACTAGCTGGGTGACCCTGGGAAAGTCACTTAACTTCTTCCTGCCTCATCTGTAAAATGGAGATGATAAAGCACCTGCCTCCCAGAGTTCTTGCGAGAATCTAATGAGATGATGATTGTAAATCTCTTAGCCCAGGGCCTGGCACAGAATAAACACCATACAAATGTTAGCTGTTATCACTCTTAGCATTATTATTATTCTTAATTTCCAAATGTGTCCTTTCCCTTACACATTGAACCTTCTCCTGTAACAAAGACTAAAAAAGAAAAGTGGGACCCATTCTTTGTATGATCTTCAGACCGACGTCTCTTTTTCTCTTCCCTCCCTCCCTGATCTCATTCACAGGCAGGCTTAGAATTCTGCTGATGTTGATAGGCCCTTCCCACCTTCTCATCCAGAAATCTTCTCTGAAGGGGCTCCCCACTGTTTCTTCTTGACATGATCAGTGCTTAATGACACCCAGAATCTCCAAGGCAGAAGGAGAGCCCTCCTTGAGACCATCTGGTTCACCCTCCCCCTGAATAAGAATCCCCTTTGTCCTGATTTCTGCACTTGAAGCCCAGCTGAAATCCCTCCTCCAAACAACGTACCTTCCAAGGCTTGAAGCTTTCACCCTTGCCCCCTCTCTCCGTCTCCCCTTCCCTGCCACAACAGTCACTAGGACAGTGATGAACTTTCAGTACTGAGCAGAAAAGATGGCAGAAAATTCTCAATCAGGTAACTCCTTTTAACTCCAGACTTGAAGTGAGCCCCTACCTATGGAATCCTTCCTTAGTAGTGTCCTTCTGCCTGGGGCTCATGAATAACTTTTAGGCACCTTTCTTCCCAGGGTCCCCCCTCCCACCCCTCCTCCCTCCCTCCCACCCTGTCTAGACCAGCGTTAGCTTCATCTTCTCTCTCTGGTGTTCTAGATCTTTGGCATATGCCCTCATCCAGTGATAAGGGAGCTCCTCCATTTCCTTCTAGGCCTCTAAGACAAGGTGTCTGGCCAGTGGAGCCTGGCTTATCCGCTCAGGTGGCTGACTCTTCATTTGCTGCAGAGGCCAGGTCAGAGAACTCATGAGCTTCCCAGGACATCTCAGTTCTAAAAGAAGCTTCTCTGGGGTTTGAGGATTTTCTTCTTTCTTTTCACATGGCTTAGTACACATTACACAAAAAGTATTCACCTTCTTAAAGGCTCATTTATCAAAGTAGGTGTATAGAAGTGATAGTCCACTTTTGAAGGAAGCCAAGTATCTAGCCAGTTGCCAAAAGCCATGTTTGGCTCTTCCTCCATCAGCCAACCTCAGTGACCAACATATCTCTCCTTGGGAGCCCTGGCTCACTGGTCTTTGTCTGCCTTTGTCTCTCTGCTCACAGACTCACCCCACACAGACGGCTTTCCTCTCCAGCGTGGACCTGCATACACACTGCTCATATCAGATGATGCTACCAGAGTCAATTGCCATTGTCTGCTCCCCCAAGTTTCAGGAGTGAGTAAATGAGATTGGGCTCTGGGCTCTGAAAGGGCCCACTGTCCCTCTGGACTGCCAGTAGGTTCCATCCTGTAGCATGTCTTTTAGCTCTGTCCGTGAATATTGAGGTGTCATAATGAAGCCCCTTTGGGGAAGTTTTCCTAGCTCTGCATGCCCCAGAGGTCATTTCATAGACAACAGTTTGGAGGCTTAGCCAAAGGAAAGCCAGAAAAGGGGCTGGAAGAGGACCAGGGACCCCCCAGAGCATCTTGGGCACCCCATCATCCTTTCTTCCTACAGGGTTTGCTCTTGGTTTGGCTTCTCTGAGAAAGGTCTGTTTGGGTGGGTGAAAAAGGGGCCCTATGGCTCTAGCTTTGCCCCATTTTGCCAAGAGTGAGCTGAGTGGAGTGGGTACAGAGTGGTACCAGAGCCGGGGAGCAAGGAGATGATGGGGTGTGTCCAGGCAGTTGGGGTTCCCCCGTGACCCTCTTGTCTCATTTCAGAACAGGATTCTTTAAGCTGACGGACCATGGACTGGAGGAGATTTCTTCCTGCCGCCAAAAAGGATTTCATCCACACTGCAAGGATCCTCCTCTCTTCTGTGTGCGTATGGGAGCTGAGTGAAACAGGGCTGGGGCTCAGCGAGGAGTGAGAGGACAGGCCGACTAGCTTTGTCTGCAGCCCCCTTCCCCTGGGTGGTGAAGCAGCATCACTGATGTCTGGGGGGACAACCCTCTGCCGCTAGACCGGCTCAGGAGCCAGGCTGGTGGGAGACAACCCTCCACCCCTAGACAAGCTCAGAGGCCAGGCTGGTGGGGGATGACCCTCCACCCCTAGACTGGCTCAGGGTCAGGGTGGGTGCACATGGTACTCAAACCCTTTGAGGCAGTTGGAATTTCCCAGCTTGACAGGGTGGCTTCCCTGCCACATTGGCATAGAGCCATTCTAAAACCAGCAAATCCGAAAGAGCTCCTGAGAAGGGCTGAGAAGGCTGTCTTCAGCTCTCCTTCCTCCCTCAGGGCCCGGCTGCCTGGGACCCCTGGGTAAGCTCAGAGCTGAGAGCAGCCTCTGGTTCTAAGGTGCCTGGACCCAAGCTCTGTCTCTGTGCCTACAACAGGTGCCTGGGCCTGCTGCTTTCCAGGGTTTTGAGGCTTGTGCTTTCTTCCCTTGTAGACCTGCAGTCATGTGACCGTTGTGGACCGAGCAGTCACCATCACTGACCTTCGATGAAATGTTGGCCTTAACACCTTCCAGTTACTGTAAAAGAGCTCTCCATGTACTGTAGCCCCTTCTCTTTGTCCTCCAGAAATGCTTGGGAGCTTCAGAGGGAAGTTTGTCTTTAGGTTTCGGGCGTTTTCTAACTGAAAGAGGAATCTGACATCAGCCGAGGGAGAACTGGCTGTTCAGTATTCCTAGGTGAAAGAGAAATAATGGAACGTGATTCGAGGTGGGGTTTGATTTCGTTTTTCCCTGACAGTACTAATCTAACTTCTCGGGCTGTCTCCAACTTAGTTCTCCTCCTTCTCTCTGTGCTCACCGGGTGATCTGTTCCCAGTTGAACAGACTGAGGGCATTTGTATGGGCAGAACTGTGTTGACCCGTTTGAGGCATCTGTGATTTGTGAAGGGGTTAAACATGTGGACACTTTAAAGTGTGATACTGTGCCCCATGTCAGGGAGGCGCTTCCTTTGAGGAGATTGCTTCCCTGCCCAGACTGGCCCTGACCAGGGCGAGGACAGAGAAATCTGACCAGGTGGATCAAGGGAGCACAAACTAGCCCACACCCTGGCTTTGCGTGGCCGGCCGGAGATGTTTTTGTTCTTATTTAACAAATGGTTCCAAAGAGGGTTGTTTTTCCCCTAAAATAAAGTGATAAATAAGCTCAGCCATTACCTTCTGCTCTAGAGTGAGCAGCTAGAGCAGAGCATGTTTGCTGTTAGGAGTGAAGATTCGGGCTTGGGCCTGGGAGAGAGGACATTTGTCCTCTCTCACTTCCCCCCGCCATGCCTTTTCTTCTATTTTCTCCTGAGCCAGAAAGTCTTTTCTAAGGTAGAAGAGAGGTACCCTTTCCCCGGGACATGGAGACTTTATTGTCTCCAGGAACCCTTCTGTTTGTTGGTTTGTTGTGCCCATTAAGCAAGATTCAGCCTTTGGACTAGAATGCCGCCTTATACCGCCTCATGCCCCAGCCATCTCTGTGGTCACGTTTCCTTGGCTTTTTCTTTCTTGACCCATATTGTATCCCAAGTAAGGGGTAGTTTGGAGCTGCTGGTGATTTTTTGTCCTTTTCTAAAAAGACAAAGTTTTATTTATGCCTTTGGTCTTCATGTTAGTTTTTTCTGGGACTACTGCTCCCCCAACTCTGCTTCTCTGGAATGGAGCTTTCCCTTGTATCAAAGAAAGAGCTAATTAAAAACATGCGTACAGCGCACTCAGCTCATTCTGCCTCAGTGGTTGCCCACCTCTCTGCTAAGAGGAGGGAGGCCGAGTACCATCACTGGGTGTGGCCTTGCTTGGTTGGTTTGGGTTTTGGTTACTGTGGCTTCCTTCCACCGATCTTTCATTTACATTGTTGTTAGTCATTGTATATATTGTTATTTTAGTTCTGCTTCTTTCACTGTGCATCATTTCATACAAAGCTTCCAACTTCTCTGAAGTATTGGTATTTTTCATTTCTTCCAATCCAATAGTATTCTATGACTTTCATGCGCCAGTTTGTTCAGCCATCCCCCGCTGTTGGTGGGTACTCCTTTCGCTTACAGCTCTATGCTACCACAGAAAGCACTGCTTATGATAGCCTAGCTTACAGGGGCCTCGAGTGTGGCTCTTTGACAGAATCCACACTTCACAGAGCAAACCCCCTTCATGAAAGCCTTCGTTTTCTACAACACAGAGAGCTTTCCTCTTCATCTCTGACCTCCTTGAGGGGTCTCTGCCCAGTGGTGGGGTCGCTGCCTCGAAGACTCTGAGCAGTTTCCTCTGCTGTTTTGACTTGCTTGTCCAAGATGCTTGGGCCAGCCCAAGGGTATTGGGCCCTGCAACCCCACAGCCCTGGGGTGTCGGCGGGCCTGCCCCCCTCCCCACAGCCTCTCCAGCATCGACTGTTGCCATTTCTGCCATTTTTGCCAGTGTTTATTGTAAGCCCACAATTGTGTCTTGTCCGACCTGTCACAACAGCCTCCTGACCAGACTGCCCTGCTCAGATGCTGTCAGTGGTTCCTTACTGCCCATGAAATTCAACCTCAGCACCTCACTGGCCTCCCTTCAAGGCCTCACTGATGAGGCCATGGCTTGCACTTCCAGCCTTACCGGCTCTGATCAAGCATACGTGCTGGGGACCCTGTACCTCAGCCAAACTCTGGATCATGTCTCAGACCCACCCCCAACTTTTCCCTCCCTTCTGTGCCTTTGCTTCTGCTAGGCTCTGCCCCAGAATATTCTTTGTTGTATTAGACCCACCCTTCAAGGCCTAGCTGCAAAGTCAACTCCTCCTGGAAGCCTTCCCTGAAGAGGCCCCTCCCTGACTCTAGGTGGGACCTCGAACATTGACAGAGATGACATTCTGACTGCTCCAGTCCTGTACTTATTTCCTGAGGCCAGGGAATCTGCCTGGGGATCCCTCCCAGGCTAATGCATCCCCTGCTTCATGAAGAGAGGTTTGTTGAATGAGTTAATAAATGACCATGAGGGTGAGAAGGCAGCTGGGGAGGGGCATGTCAGAATGGATTCTTCCTTCTCCCCTTCCTCCTCCCTAGCCCCTCAGGGTTAGGAAGTGTTACCTAGGGTGAGGGAAGATGCAAAAGAACAATCCTAACTCTGTTTGCTTCCCATTATTCTCCATCCTCCTCCATATTGATTCAATGTGCACTTATTCCATGCCCATCATCTCCCCTGCACTGTGCCAAGTATTGGGCAGTGGGGGAGAAGCAGCCTGTTCACACAACTGCAGTAAACAGAGAGGGCCTCATGGAGGAGGGGGCCCTTGAGCTGAGCTCTGAAGGGAGCTAGGGCTTCCAGGAAACAGAAGCAAGGCCGAAGAGATTTTTGGTCATGGGGGGAAGGGGTGTCAGCCAGTGTGACATCATGGAATGTCATGTATAGAGAGCAGCAAGCAGCCCAATTGTACTGATCCTACAAGCAGTAGGGGTCACTTGAGTTCTTTGAGCAGGGCAGGGACCTGCGTTTTATGGCTGTCATTGGGCAGCTAGTCAGTGGACGGAGGCTGGGTACAAGGACCTAAATTAGGGGCCATGACAGGAGTCCAGGTGAGAAGTGAGGAGGATTTGTCCTATGGTGGGTGGCAGTGAAGGGGAGGGGGCCTCTGGGACTAATGTCAGGAAGGGTTGGGCACCTGGTTGCCTGAAAGTGAGGGGCATGACACTGAGGTTATGGAGGTGAGGGGCTGAGCCAGAGAACGTTCATTGGGAAAGATCCTGAACTGTTTTGGACATGATGAGTTGGAGGTACCCCATGGCACATCCTGGTGGAGATAGCCAGGTGCTTGGGAGATCTGACCTGGAGCTCAGGGGGGAGAGGGCAGGAGAAGGGCTTGTATTCTTGGAAGGTTTGCCTAGTGAAGATGGTTGAATTCATGGGAGCTGAGGGAATGGCCCAGAGAAAGAGGCCCAGCCCAGGACAGAGTCCTGGGTTAAATCCACGCATGGGGGTAGATGAGCATCTGGAAAAAAAGAAGTCAGAGAGGGAAGAAGATAGCTCCCGAAGAGCAGTGTCATGAAAACCGATGGAGTATGCAGGAGAGCCCAGCCTGGGAACTGCCGAGGTCTGCAAAAACCCAAGGATTTTGTGAGAGACAATGGGGAGAGCAGGGAAGCAGCAGACAGTGAAGCAGAGGCAGCTGCTTCTAAAAGGGTCAGATGAGGGGCTTTCTTAAGAATGGGGCTATCAGAGCCAGACCACAGGTATAGGGGAGCTGGAAATTAGGGAGGAAGGGGTAATGGAAGAGGCTAGCTCCTTCCAAGCCTGCCTGGAGAGGGTGACGTTGAGAGCACCAGCTCTCCAAGGTCCTGGGCTCCCCCGGGCTTTGCTGATGGACCCCAGTTTAGCCTGTTTCTCCCAATGGCAAATCCTCTGCTTCCACACCTCCTGAAACTCTGCCAGCTTTCCTGACTGTGGCAGGAGCCAGCCTTTCCAAAAGCAGAAAGGTTTGAGGCCTAGAGATGGTCTCTCCCTTTCTCCTTTATTCCTCCCTCCCCTCGCCCCCCCCAACCCATGCCAGTCATTCTCTTCTGGCATCCCTGCCTGGAGGCTACTTGCTTCTGAGTCCGGGTCTGGATTCCATCCCCCAGTGCTGAGGGAAGCCCCCCCGCTGCCACTGGCCTGGCTCCTGCCCTGTGCCATTGGCCAGACCCCGGCAATGTTGCCTTATTTGGCTGCAGGAAACCTTTTGTGCTGCACAGCCCTGTTAGGGGTCTCTCTCCTTAGATTTCAAGGGTGTTCCCATCCGTACACTGGGTGGTTTGCTCTGGCCGTGGCTGCTTCAGTGTATTACTTCCCGTTTATCTGATGCAGCATATAATGGGACAGGCAAGGAAGGTGAAGAGATGAGGCTCCTCAAAACTCAGGATAAACCTCCAAGGCCCAAAACTAAGGGATGGAGAAGGTCTGAGGAAAAGCCAGTTCATTTAGTGAGAAGTTCCTGGTAACTTTGGAAGCTGCAGTTTCTGTCAAGTGGAGAGAAAAGCATGTGACTGGTTGGGGAAGAGAAGAGAGGAGTAAGGGACCTGGGACTGCAAGGGATTCAAGGGTAGCTGTGAGGAATCTTCTGGAGGGTTGTATAGGGAGGAACACCAAGAAACCCCACTTTGAATCATAGCTCTACAGCAATGTAGCACCGGCACCAGCTGCTGCTGCCTTCTTGTATAGCTGTGCAGCAGAGGGCTGTGACAACGGAGGAGCCCTGTCACCAGGCTGGGCTCAAGAGGAAGCCTGCACATTCTAACTGCCCCCAAGGTTCCCACTCAGAGGCCAAGAGACAGCAGCAGATCACGGCATCCTGGAGAAGGAAGAGCTCCCACACACATCCAATTGGTCCGGGCCTCAACAAAACCCCCTCTATGACCTCAATAAGGGATCATCCAGCTTTTAGGACAGGGAACTCACTACTCCCCCTGGGCTGCCTATTCCATTGCAGGTCAGTTCAAATTATTAGCAAGTTCTAATGGATTGAAATCTGACTCCTTATAACTTCAACGCTTATCGGTCCTAGATATCTCCCCTGGAGAAGAGCAGAACGTCCCATCCTCCCAAAAGGTGGCCTTTCAGACATTTGAAGTTAGCAATCCCTTCCACCTTAAAACTTCTCTTTTCCAGGGTAAATATCTCCTGTTCCTTCCACCAGTCCACATATGGTGTGGCTTTGAGAGTCCCCCTCAGCACAGCCTCATTAAGGGAGCCTATTAAGGGAGCAGAATCCTGAAATGCCTAAGGGAAGGAATCCCTACCGTTGGCATCCTGGGGCTGGCTTCCAGTAGGTGTGAGTTTCTAATATTTGGTCAGAAATCTGGGTAGGAATTGTCTGTCAAGTATTTGAAACAATCCCTCTCTGTCTCTCCCCCTCCCCCTCCCTTATAGGAAAAAAAATGCTGCTTCCTCTCCCACTCATTCTGCGATAAGGAGGCCGCTTCCTCAGGCCCTAAGGCATGTGGAGTGGATTTGTGTGCATGGATGGCCCGTTTCATACGCTCCTGGAGCATCTATTCAGGTTGTGATCACTTTCCCATCCTGTCCTCCCATGCCATCCTCATGAGAGGCAAACCCAGAAGTCACCAGAGCAGGGTCTGAGTCTTCAAGCCAGGGCCACTTGTTGACAATGGTGCTGACCCCAAGTGGACTAGTCTGCCTCTGGACCCTCTGGTTCCCCCTCAGCAGAGGCGAGGAAGCAAAGGCTGGGTGGCTGCTCCTCAGGGATTCTGTAGAAGGGATTCTCTCTCTGGTATTGGATAAACTAGGAAGACAGCCTCTGAGATCCCAGCTCACTCGTTTCTTAGCTAGGTAACTTAGATATGCTTTCCAAGGCTTGGTTCCCTCATCTATAAAGAGCAGTAAAGAGCTCTGTCCTGCCCACCTCGGAGGATGTCCTAAGTACCGAGGTATCTAATTCAAGAGCTCTATGATCTCATAGTTGAGTGAGTGCAGAGCTGATGCCCCGGTGACTGTGGCCTTCCCGCCCATGGCTCTATGGTGTTGTTTTCAATCTATTATCTTTCTGTCCCACTCCTACCCTCTCCCACACTAGGAAAGAAGAAATTATATAAAAGATTCTATAAAAGATAAAAAAAAAGAAAAGAAAAGAAAAAAAGCATAGTTAAAAAAATTAAAAAGGACCAAAACACCAGTTTAGCAAAACTAAGCAAAATATTAAGAGTGAGACAATACATGACTTATTCATAGGCTTACAGACATAGAAATCAAAGAGACCTTATAAGCCATCAAGTCCAGCCCCCTTTGGATAAGGAAACTAAGTCTGACACAGATGAAGTGATAAACTCTAGAACGTTATACAACTAGCAAATTTCTGAGGCAAGACTTGAACATGTATTTGTTACTATAGGTCCAACTCTCTATCTGTTATGTCACTCAGTTTCATCTACTCTCCTACCTCTGCAATAAAGGTTGAAAGGTCAAAAAAAAAGATTTGCAACAAATAGGCAAGCACATTGGCCATGTGCCATGTATGTGGGCATGCCTTCCTGCAAATCCTCCACAGGAGACCTCCCCAGTACACCAGAGGCTGTCCCCTGGTTCTTTTGAGATCTCTGAGATTTCATAAAACCAATGGGAGAACTTACATAAAACTGCTTTGAAATTGTTAAGGCTTAATACAAAGTCTAGGTGGCATAATCATTGGCCTCTGAATGGTACACAAGACACTGCCCTGTGAGCCTTGCTTCTCCACCTGAAGTACCCTTCTCCTGCCTTTCCAAATCCCTCCATCCCCTCAGGGCCCAAGTCAAGGTTGTCTTCCATTAATCCTTTCCCAGTGGCTCCAGCCAACACTGACCTTTGGATTCCAAAGACAGCCCCTTCCCACCTCCCAGTCTAGGATCTTGGACTTTGTCTCTAATTAGTCTTGCCTCTCAATTAGAGTGTGAGCTTCAGGAGGGTAAAACCAGTTTCCCCCACATCCCTGGTGATATACAAAGCCAGTCAGAGCCAATACCTGGCCTCAAGGGACTCCTCCTAATCTGGAGAAGGCCAGAACTAGGGGGAAATGGATTTCTTGTCTACCCCAGGGTAGCTGGCCCTGGCTCACTTCTTGTTTTCCTTTATGCTGGGTCAGAGTTCAAAGAGATGGCAGCTGTGGCGATAAAGTCAGCATGTACCCTAAATCACAGAATCCTCTCATTGCAAGGGGCCTTCGAGGCTCATCAGTCCAACCACTTGACCCATACCAGAATCTCTTCTACAAGCTCTTCTATAATAGGTCACTTGGATGAAGGGAAGTTCAGTAGTCATCCTGGGCCCTTGCTGGACAGCTCTGGTTGTTAGAAAGTTTTTCATTTCATTGAGCTCAAATCTGTTCCTCTTGTTACTCCTGCCTTGGGGTCCTAGTGCCCCCTGGAGCCAAGCAGAATTAATCAGATCTTCTCTCTTCCTTCTGATACCTCTAAGTCCTGGGCTTTCCAGGCCAGGTCACCTGAGGTCCTTCAGCTGATGCTCACAGGACAAATGAATCCCTCTCTCCCCGCCACCCCTGCACACACACACACACACACACATATCACTCTGATGGTCTAACATAAGTCCGTCTCCAGCTTGTCAAAGTCCTTTTTAAAATATGTCATCCCAAACCAGACCCAGCACTCTGGATTTGCTCTGGCCAAGCCAGAGAACAGTAGGCTGGATCAACCCCATTATCAGGGACAGTAAGTCTTGTCATCAATGCTCTTTTTAAGGCTTCCAAGACATTTATGCCATCTCTTTTGAGCCTCATGATGACCCCATGAGATACCTGGACCTATATATGAAATATAAGGAATGGACCTGAAGTCAGGAAGACTTGGGTTTGAATCCTGTTTAGAAGCTCCTGGGCAAGTTACTTCATCCATCTGACTCTGGGGTTTTGTCTCTGTAAAACAGCATAAGAAAAGCTCGGTTGTACATAGAGCTCAAGATGGAAGCCAAATCCTGGGTTCAGAAGCTGGCTCTGCCACTTACTACTTGCATGACTTGGGGCAATCGCTTTATTTCCCATCTATAAAATGGGTGGGTTGGACCAGATGGCCTCTGCAGTCCCTTCTAGCCCTGAATCTATGACCCCAGTGAGCCTGTACGGAACTGTCAGGTCTACAAAGCACTTTGTGCACGTCACCTCCTTGGGTCCTCACAACCACCCTGGGATGGTAGGTGCTATGACTAGTCCCATTTTATGGAAGAAACTTACCAGGCTCAGGTTCATACAGCTGGTCAAGTTGTGGAATGTGGACATGGATAGAGCACTGGGGCTGGAGCCAGGAAGACCTGCCTAAGACCCTTATGAGCAGTTTGATCCTAGACAAGTCACTTAACCTCTTGCCTCCGTTTCCTCATCAATGAGGTGGGGGTAATAGCAGCACCTACCTTGAGAGTGGTTTGCGAAGGCCAAATGAACATTAAAGTTCTCTGCAAACCTAGAGGCAGAATATCATAAACTCGTTGGCTGGGAGGGACCCGAATCCAGGCCCCTCCTGTGACAGGTGAGAAAGTGGAAGTTGAGAGTGTGGGTGACTTGGCTGGAGTGTCTGGGGCAGGATCTGAACTCAGGGCTTCCTGCGCACTCAGGACCACCCCGCCTAGTGGCCATGTTTCTCCATCTTTCCAGTCAATAGAAGGCTCTCCCTCCCTTGTTCAGAGCCCTCCACTTCTCTCATGTCTCTTAATGCCTAAGATAGTCTTGTTTGGGGAGGGGAGGGTGGAGGAGAGAGGGAACCACAACACAGAGTTAGCTGGGACAGCTCTGCAGCCCTTTTCAGCAAGCAGCCTCCCTGGGCAGGCTCGAGTGCTGACACGGTGCCCAGGCATCCTAAATTTCCTTCCTCTCCCAACCACTATCTTCTCCTGGCCCTGAGTGCCCTAGCCAGCATGGGCACTCTGCAGCAATGGCCCATCCTCCAACCCCGGCTCAAGGAAATAAAACAATAAGCCGGTCCAATTCTGGCTGTGCCCTTGGGTTGGGACAGTCCAGCCAGCCTTGAGCCAATGCCCTAGAAATGGCCTTCCTGAGTAAAACTCAGGCCTGACCTAGGCAAGAAAATGGTTGTCCCGGTGTGTGTGAGCCTGTGTATCAGCTGGCCTGTCTGACAGCTCTGTGGGAAGAGGGGGAGAAGAGGAAGGGGCTATAGGTTTTTTTCTTTTTAACTCCTTTTAATTCTTGTAAGTTGAGGCTGTTCTACGGGATGGTTCCCTGGGAGGAGGAGAAGGGGTAGATTGGAAAATGTAGGGCAGGGGAAACAAAAGATATCCACAAAATGTTTTTTAAGAAAGAAAAAAGATGGAAGAAGATAGGTATACATGAAAGAGAAAGAGACAGAGACACAGAGACCCAAAAGCAGAGACAGCAAAACAGACCAAAGAAAAGAAAGACACAAAGAAGGAGAGACAGAGAAATGAACAGAGAGAAGAAAGAGAGGGAGAGAAGGGAAGGAAGGAGTAGATTGATAGATGATAGAAAAGCAAGCATGTATTAACTGCTTACTATATACCAAGCACTATTCGAAGTGCTAGGGATATAAGTACAAACAAGCAAGCTGGCTCTAGCTTTCGAAGCGTTTACATTCTAACAGCATATAAAGGGGTGTTGGAAAGCCATGGGCTGGGGCTAGGAGAATGCCAAGACCGCCAAGAAGTAGGGTACAGTCCTGGGAGCTAGCAAGAGAAGGCCAAAGCTCGCCTCTGCGAGTCAGAGGGATGGGAAATGGAATGGAAAGTTCCCACGACGACTAAGACGGGCAGAGAGCATGTGGCCGGGTGTGGAGAAGATGATGGAGCAGTGGTCCACTTCAAGCTGGCAAAGATGCCGAGAGGAGAAAGCAGTCCAAGGCTGTATGGTGGTTGGGTGGGGAGGGCAAAGAGGAGTGGAAAGGCATTAGTTCTGTTTGTCTGGAACAGCAGCATGTGAAGAGGCTGGAAAGAGAGGTTGGAGCACAATGACGGGAGGTCTCGGGTGCCATGCTACAGAGTTTGCACTTTCAAAGAGGAATTTGACTGTTCTTGGTACAGTAGTGATAGGGTCAGGTGTGAGCAGGCTCATTAGCAGCATCAAGGAGAGGCTGGAGGATCATTCATCTTCAATTTCTCCTTCACCCCCATCCCCAAATCCAATCAATCACCATGGTCTATGAATTTTATTTAGCTCTTTATGCAATGTTCTTAACAGCCATTCAAGTCATCTTCCTAATGTATGGTCTACCCCTGTCTCACCCCTGCTCAAAAACTTTGAGTGGTTCCCTGGGGACAAGCTCCTTGCCCTGGCATTCAAGGCCCTTCGTGAATCTGCCCTTCAATGTTCTTTGCCAGACCTCATACATCACTCTCTTTTACATACTTTCCCTCCAACTAAACTGGACTTGCCATCCCCCATTCACTTCCAGCCCTTTCCTGTTTCCAGGCCTTCACTCAAGCTGTTTTTCATGCTTGCTAGTTGGGCAATCCATAGGCACTCTCTATGGACAAGGGATGGCAACAGATCTCCCTCTGAGGCCCAGGGGAGCTGCTGCAGCTTCCCCAGAAAGTCTCCCCAATGCCTCAAGCTAGCTGGGGTCCTTCCCTCACAATTTTCCAGACCACCAGGGACCTCTCCTTTGCACTTGATTCCCATCTGTAGGACTGATCTTGATGTACACGACTTATCACGCCATTAGGTTGTAAGCTTCTAGGGGGGAGGACTCCTGTCTCATCTCATCCTTGTATCGCTAGCCCTGGCCAGGGGGCTTTACACATGGATGCTGCCTAATGAATGTTTGTTGAACTAAATTGAACTCTCTATGCCTATTCCCCCACAAAAGACCTTGTCCTAACCACCCCCACTTCCTCTTCCACCAATCCTATTCACTTCTGCCTTGTGACAGAGAAGTGAGGGTGAGTGGGTGGGAGGGCCACTTCTGCAGAGATATATTCCTTAAATGTGTAGGGAGGGATCCCAAATGCCACTAACTTTCCTCCAATGAATAAGGCTGGTACCAGAGAAAGCAAGCAGTTACACCCTCCTACACCAGGGGCCTAAACTGGGTGGGCCCTTGGAATGACTGGATCTATTCCTTTTTTTAGAAATCTTTATCTATTTTCTGTTTTTGCTTCACCATCATGTCCAAATAGATTCCTCCCTACTCCCTTGCTCAGAGAACCTTCACACTTAACAAAAAACAAAAGAGAGGAAAAAAAGGCTTTTTAACAAAATTAATCAATCCATCAGTCAGATAGTATATGAAATATTCCTTGGCCACAGTCCCCAACCTCTGCAAAGAAGAGAGAGAGGGGTTTTTCAAGTTTTCTCTGGAGCCACGATAAGTCATTAGAATAACACAGCATTCAGGCTGGTTTAGGATTTTTTTGGTGTATGTTCCCCAGTGACATGACTTTAGTCATGGTACATATTAGTTTCCTGGTTCTGCTTTCGTCATCAGGTCATCTGATGGTCTTCCTAGATTTCTCTGTATTCATCAGGCTCTTTATTTCTTAATATAGCATTTTACAGAGATTGTCTTATTTGTTCCCCACACAGACCCAGTGAGATGGTCAGTCAGGCAGTCAGCAAACATTTCTTAAGTTCCTCCTATGTGCCAGTCACTGTGCTAAGTACTTAGGATACAAAAAAAAGGCCACAGACAGTCCCTGCCTTTGGAAAGCTTACAATCAAAGGCAGGTGATATTCTCACCCCATTCTAAAACTGGGGAAATTGAGACTGAAAGAAGCCTAGTGACTTTGCCAAGGTCCAGGCAGCTACTGAGTGTCTGAGGAAAGATGTAAATTTGTCTTCCTGATGCCAAGTCCAGTTACCAAAATTCATGTACCAAAACTTGCTTGCCCATTCATTAACTGAAGGGCATCTACTTTGTTTCCCTTTCTGTACTTGAGGCAGCTTTTTGGCAGAGTGGAGGCCTGAAGTCAGGAAGACTTGAGTTCAAATTTAGGCTCACTAGCTGTGTGATCCTGGGCAGATCATATAACCCCTCTCTCCCTCAGTTTCCTTATCAATAAAATGGGGATAATACTGGCACCTACCTCCCCGGGTTGTTGTGAGATAATATTTATAAAGCACTTGGCATATAGGAAATGCCTTGTAAATGTTTGTTAGCTGTTATCATTATTATTAATTACTACTACCTCCAAATGCGCTACTATAACTAGTTTGGTGTATATGGGGTCTTTCCTTCTATCTTTGACCTCCTTGGGTTGTATTTTTAGCAGTAGGACCTCTGCTTTGGATATTTGTGTGACCTTCTTAACATAATTCCAAATTGCTTTCCAGTCTGGTTGGAGTAATTCCCAGCTCCATCAACAATGTATTGACATGTCTGTCTTTGCCCAGCCCCTCCAACAGTAACTATCCCCCCTCTTAGACATCTCTACCAATTTGCACCCAATGTGACTCAGATGCTATGGAATGACCCCACATAAATCATGATAGCACCCATTTCTGTAGGAGTCTGAGGAGACAGATCAAGGAAGGTCTGTGACATAAGCACCTACTATGTGTCAAGTGCTATGTGAGGCAGACAAAAACAAGGAGTTTATATTTTGTCAGGAAAAACAACATAAGGGGTAATTAAATATAAAATATTTCCAAAATAAATACAAGGTGAGTGGAAAGGACAGGAAGCATGAGGGAAAACCCTGGGGGCTGGGATCAATATAAGGAAAACCTCATCTCCAAAGTGCTCATGCAGAGCTTGGAAGGAAAATCAGGATTCTCTGAGATGGGCATGAGGAGGGAAGGTGTCCAAGGAAAGGGAGACAATGAATGGGAGAACTCCCTCATGCCTCTGCTTGGGTTGACCAGAAGGAACAACCTTGCCTAGCTTCCAGGGGGTCCTTTCTCCTGCTAATGAAGAGAAGGAGGAGGAGCTCCTTTAGAGCTTAGGGATTTACAAAGTACTTCCCTCAAAACCACATAATGATGTAGTGGGTGCTAGCCATGATCCCCACTTTAGAGATGAAGAAACTGAGACTCAGAGGGTTAAGTGACTTGTCTAAGGTCACACCACTAGTGAGCATCAGAACTAGACAGGAAAGGAGGGCTGATGGAGCAGTATGACACCAGAAAGGAATTGAGGGGCAGGGGGAGAGCAGAAATAGGTAGAGAATTGTTCCCAAAGGGAAAGGTAGGGACTGCCAAGCCAAGCTTGGAGATGAGCAGCCAGAATCCAGAGGTGCCAGGAGGCATAAGGGGGGTGGAGTCCAAGCTTGGTCCCAGCTCTGCCACTGCCTCTGAGTGATCTCAGCCAAGTGACCAAGTCTCTGGACCTTAATTTCTTCATCCACAAAATGAGAGAGAACTAGGTCACACCCGAAGTCCTTTCCAGTCCCTAAATCTATGAGTCTATGATTTTGAACTTAAGACAGAAGAATGGAATGCACAGATTGGAATGTGCCCAGCTTTCTGGACATGTCCCAAATCCTTGTCTGAATAAGAAGAAGAAAGGGGGAAGGGAAAGAGCATTTTTATATAGCACCTACTATGTGCCAAGCACTGGACTAAGCACTGTGCTGAAATTACCTCATTTGCCCCTCAAACAATCCTGGTAGGTAGGTACTATTATCATTCCCATTTAACAGTTGGGAAAAAACTAAGGTAAATAGAGGTTTGAGGGACTTGCCCAAGGTCACATAACCAGGAAGTTTCTGAGAACAGATTTTTTTCTTTTTAAAAAAAATAAATTTATTATTTATTTACTTTTAACATTCTTTTCTTTTTCAGTTTCTAGTTCCAGATTCTCTCCATCCCTCCCCCCACCCACCCATGGAGAAAGTAAGTAATAGGCTATCAAGTATACTTATGAAATCATGTAAAACATATTTCCACATTAGCCATGTACCCTAAAGAAGCAAGAAAAATAAAGTGAGAAAATAGTAGTCCAATTAGCACTCCCAAATCGTCAGTTTTCTGTCCAGAGGCAGATGGCATTTTCTCACCATGGGCCCTTTGGATTTGTCTTGGATCACTGAATGGATCAGAATAGCCTAGACTTTCAGAGTTGATCATCATTCCGACGTTGCTGTTACTGCGCACAGCAATCTCCCAGTTCTTCTCCATTCAGCCGGCATCACTTCATATAGGTCCTGCCAGGTTTTTCTGAAACCAGCCCCTCATCATTTCTTACAGCACAATCATATTCCATCACAATCACATGTCACAAGCCATTCTCCAATTGATGGGCATCCCTTCAGTTTCCAATTCTTTGCCACTACAAAAAGAGCTCCTATTTTTGTACATAATAGTCCTTTTTCTTTTTATCTCTTCTGATCTCTTTTCTTTGACCTAGTAGTAGTATTGCTGGGTCAAAGGGTTTGCACAATTTTCTAGCCCTTTGGGCATCGTTCCAGATTGTTCTCAGGAATGGTTGGATCAGTTTGCTACTCCACCAACGATTCATTAGTTTACCTATTTTTCCCTCATCCCCTCCAGTATTTGTCATTTCTGATAGGTGTGAGGTGGTACTCAGGCTGGATTATAACTCAGGTCTTCCTGACCCCAGGGCCAACACTCAGTCCACCACCACCTGCTAGTTTGGGGACTGTTCTGATGCATCTAAGATCATAGAATAGGGATGGGGACTGTCCCTAGATTTCACTGGCATGGGGAACTTCCCAGGTGAGGAAACTCCCTCCACCCATGCCAGTTGGTACTGTCTCTCCAGCTTCCAGATAGTTCTCACTTTAGATTATGCAGACCTTTACTTAAAGGGCTTTTTGCAAAATTTGAATTTGCCCAAGGCATGAAGGGGGCCAGTGAAGGGGGCAGGAATATGGTTCAAGGACACATGGGAGCCAGGGACAGAAAAAGAAGAGCAGGTGAAGGAACAAGTAGTCTAGGGCCAGGCTCATGGGGGCCTGGCCAGAACTGAGAGGAAGAGCAGGGGATAGACGCAGACAGGAGAGAACCCATGACGTGGGCCAGGGACAGATTTGAAGTACCCAAGAATGACAGAAGACAGACATGTGGGGAGTGGCAGGAGTGGGCACTGGAGGTCTCAAGCCAAACCCCCAATCCCTGATGGTGTTTTGGGGTGATCTCAAGCCAAGCCCCCAATCTCTGGTGGTTTTGAGGGGATCTCAAGGCAAGCACCCAATCCCTGGTGGTGTTTTGGGGGTTCTAAAGCCAAGCCCCCAATCTCTGGTGGTGTTTTGGAGGGATCTCAAGTCAAGCCTCCAATCCCTGGTGGTGTTTTTTTGGTGGAGGGAGCACAGAATACCTAAGTCAGGGACAGTAGCGGAAAGAGAGAGCACAGTGCTGGACAGGAAAGCTAACATTGGTGGTCTTTTGGAATGCAGATTTCTTTCAGAAATCTTTATGTAAAGTTGAATTTGTGTAGAATGAGCACTGTCTGTTCTAGCCTTAAAGAGTTGCTGATGGCACTGGGACATTGAGAGACTGGTCCAGAGACCCACAACCAGGATACGTCCCGGGCTGAACGTACACTCAGATCGACACGGCTTCAAGACAAGCTCCACCCACTAGGCCCCATGCCTCTCCCATATGTTAGTTATCTCTTAGGCTGTCTAAGCCACAAAGATGTTGAGGATTTTGGCACATTAGAAAGACCACTCCCTCGAGTTGGAGTCAGAAGCCCAGATTTCAGTCTCAGCCCCACGACTTTCTAGCTGTATGAGCCTTGGTCCTTCCCCTCCGCTGAGCCTCCGGCACTCCCATAGGGTTACTCTGAATAAATATTTGTTGACAATCAGGTGGGCTAGCATAAGCATCGGAATGCCTGGTATCATTTTTCAGAGGAATAAAGTGGGGCCTCTAGAGGTTAACTGAGACAGCGCCTCACCTCTGGAGCCTTGGGGCTCCTCTGGAAGAGGAGACAATGAATAGAAGAAGTAGAGTCCAGCGAGCAGAGCTTTGTAAGTGGAGCCATTGAAAGGAAGAGCAGTAGCTCAGGGCTCGGAAGAATAGAGTCCTTGTTCTCCATTCCTGGAGGCTCTGAGTTGGGGGTGTCGTCCCCTCTGCCTGGCCCCGGCCTCAGCCACCCCCTCCCAACCCTCCAGCCGGTGCTGCAGAACTTCATATCTCTGTATCACCTCCTTAAAAAGGCTAGGAACTCTTCTGCTGGAGGCCACACTGCTGACAGAGCCCACTAATTCAGTTTGATTCAATAAACACTTATTAATCACCTACTATGTGCCAGGACTCATGCTGAACCCTAGGAAAAAATTAAAAATCAATCAGTTCTTGCCCTCAGGGAGCTTCATTCAACTAAAGGGGAGGGGGATATGCAACATGCATAGATAAAGTGGCCTCCTAAATTGAGCTTTAGAGGCAAACAGGGATTATAAGAGGCTGAAGAAATCAATTCTATAGCTGAGGAACCATCTCTGCAAAGGCCCAGAGGTAGGAAAGTCCCTCAGGGAGTAGTGAGCAGACCAATTTGACTGGATGAAGAGGGTACATGAATGGGATTAAGAGGAAGGAAGATCTGTCCAGTAACTTGTAGCCAGATTGTCAGTCAGTAAATAAGCATTTGTTAGCACCTGGGGGCCACCTGCAGTCATCCCGATCTCTGGCCACTGGACCCAGATGGCTCTGGAGGAGAAAGCCTCCCTCACTTAAATCCAATTCACATGCATGTCATGGCATCAACTGCCTGACCTCCCCTTCAGGAACGAAGGACAAACAAGAACCACAATTTCTCAGCAGCTAGTGTGTGCCAGGCACTGGGGAGGTGGGGGGGGGGGGGAGGGCGCAGTACAAAAGAAGGAAAAAGACAGTCCTCGCCCTGAAGGAGCTTACAGTCCAATGGGGAAGGCACCATGCAAATATTATATGCAAGCTATTGAGAGGGTAGGTTGAGGTTATTCAGCAGAGGGAAGGTTCTAGAATTCCTGTAGGACATGGGATTATAGTTAGGACTTGAAGGAAGCCAGGGAAAATGCCTGGAGCAGAGAGATGAAGGGTCTTTTTCAAGGGAAAGTACAAGGCAAGGACTAGGATGTAAGAAGCCTGGAAAGGTAGGAGGGGGCCAGGTTATGAAGGGCTTTGAATGCCAAACAGAGCATTTTGTATTTGCTCCTGGAGGTAATAAGGAGCCAGTGGAGTTTACTGAGTAGGGGAGAAACAAGATGAAACCTTAACTTTAGGAAAATCATTCTGGTGACTGAATGGAGATGAACTGGACAGGGGGCAGACTTGAGGCAGCAGACCACCAGCAGCTATTTCTATAATCCAGGCATGAGGCTATGACAGCCTACACCAGTCACCTGCACCAGTGTCACAGGACAGAAGGGAGTGTATTCAAGAGAGCCTGCAAAGGTAAAAATCACCGACCTTGGCAACAGCTTGGATAGAGGAGGAGAGCTGTAGTGAGGAGTCCAGGATAACTCCCAGCTTGGGAGCCGGAGGGATGGGAGAATGGCATTGCCCTCTGCAATAATAGGAAACGCAGGAGGGGACAAGGGTTTGGGCAAAAGATAATGAATTCAGGTTCCGACCACTGGGTTTGAAATGTCTGCTGCTCATCCAGCTTGAGATGTTTGAAAGGCAGTTGGAGATCTGAGACAGGAAGTCAGCAGAGGTTGGACGGATTGGAGATTTGAGAATCATCAGCATAGAAATGATCACTGATGGGGCAGCTAGGTGGCACAGTGAGTAGAGCACCGGCCCTGGAGTCAGGAGGACCTGAGTTCAAATGTGACTTCAGACACTTGACACACTTACTAGCTGTGTGACCTTGGGTAAGTCACTTAACCCCCAATTGCCCTGCCTTCCCCCTTCCAAAAGAAAAAAGAAAAAAAAAGAAATGATCACTGAATCCATGGGAGCTCATGAGGTCACCAAGTGAAGTAGTATGGAGGAGGAAAAGACTGAGCTGTGAGTCTCTCACAATTAATGGGTGAGGCCTGGATGAAGATCCAGGGAAGAAGATCGCAGAGGGCATGACACTCCTCCAAAGGAGTTTATATTTATCACACAGGCAATAGGGAGCCACAGAAGATTTTTGAGAAGTGTCATACTTAGATCCATGTCTTATTTCTGTCAGAGTTGGAAGAGACAGTAGGCAGTTCTCACAGCACAAGGTGATAGAAAGAGTACAAGACAGGTCAGACTGATAATGACATACTATGTGCCAAGCACCATACTGAGTGCTTTACAAATGTTATCCTCACAACAACCCAGGGAGGTAAGTACTGTCATCCCCATTTTACAGTTGAGAAAACAGAGGTTAAGTGACTTGTCCAGGATCACTTTTTTTTTTAAAGTATCTAAAGCAAGATTTGAACTCAGGGCTTCCTGATTCTGGGCCCAGCTCTCTCTCCACTGAGCCACCAGCTGCCTCAGAAACACTGAGTTCCAGTCCTATCTCCTCCATTTTCTAGTAGAGGAACTACTTGTCTTTTCACTAATTTGAGGCTTAGTTTCATGGTATCTAGAGTGTGGGGGGCAGTGTAACAGAACTGACCCACCTATCAGAGGTGTTGTGAGAAAAGCACTTTATTAACTAGAGAAAGTGCTATAGGAAAACCTAGGGAGACAGAGAGGTAAGAAAGACAGGGAAGGAGACAGAGAGGGGTGGGGTGGGGTAGAGAGAGAGGCACAGAGAGAGGAAGAGAGAGACAGAGACAGACAGAGAGACAGACAGAGAAACACAGAGACAGGGGAGGACAGAGAGAGAGAGAGAGAGAGAGGTCAAGAACTCCTCCATGGACAGAGAGCCTGGTTTTAGAGAATGGACTTACTCAAGATCATATCTTCAACAAGGAGTAAACTTTTCCAGAGCAGGACTGCATTCCCAAAGCAGGCCAGGTGAATTTTCCAAATGCCAGACCTGTTACAGAGAGTTTTCCAGAGACTTGAGTCATTTCCTCTTGCTCCTTTGTTCCTTCTCTCTCTGCCTTCTCACTGGAAACTTGCAGTTTTCCTGAATCCCCAAGCCACCAGGACTGCTCTAAATATCCAGCTGGGAAATCAGAATATGTCAGAAGATAAAGCAGCCCTGTTTCTAGGCCAGTCACTTGTCCATTATT